>NW_021703775.1:12296200-12357937 GCF_005190385.1 Monodon monoceros
TCTTCCCTCTTGCGTCTCCCTCCCTCCCACCCTCCCTATCCCACCGCTGCAGGCGGTCACAAAGCACCGAGCTGATATCCCTGTACTATGTGGCTGCTTCCCACTAGCTATCTACCTTACGTTTGGTAGTGTATATATGTCCATGCCTCTCTCTCGCTTTGTCACAGCTTACCCTTCCCCCTCCCCATATCCTCAAGTCCATTCTCTAGTAGGTCTGTGTCTTTATTCCTGTCTTACCCCTAGGTTCTTACGACATTTTTTTTCTTAAATTCCATATATATGTGTTAACATACGGTATTTGTCTTTCTCTTTCTGACTTACTTCACTCTGTGTGACAGACTCTAGGTCCATCCACCTCATTACAAAGAGCTCAATTTCGTTTCTTTTTATGGCTGAGTAATATTCCATTGTATATATGTGCCACATCTTCTCTATCCATTCATCCGATGATGGGCACTTAGGTTGTTTCCATCTCCTGGCTATTGTAAATAGAGCTGCAATGAACATTTTGGTACATGACTCCTTTTGAATTATGGTTTTCTCAGGGTATATGCCCAGCAGTCAGATTGCTGGGTCATATGGTAGTTCTATTTGTAGTTTTTTAAGGAACCTCCATACTGTTCTCCATAGTGGCTGTACCAATTCACATTCCCACCAGCAGTGCAAGAGTGTTCCCTTTTCTCCACACCCTCTCCAGAATTTATTGTTTCTAGATTTTTTGATGATCGGCATTCTGACTGGTGTGAGATGATATCTCATTGTAGTTTTGACTTGCATTTCCCTAATGATTAATGATGTTGAGCATTCTTTCATGTGTTTGTTGGCAGTCTGTATATCTTCTTTGGAGAAATGTCTATTTAGGTCTTCTGTCCATTTTTGGATTGGGTTGTTTTTTTTTTGTTATTGAGCTGCATGAGCTGCTTATAAATTTTGGAGATTAATCCTTTGTCAGTTGCTTCATTTGCAAATATTTCCTCCCATTCTGAGGATTGGC
This sequence comes from Monodon monoceros, assembly GCF_005190385.1. Lineage (NCBI taxonomy): Eukaryota > Metazoa > Chordata > Mammalia > Artiodactyla > Monodontidae > Monodon > Monodon monoceros. The sequence goes on from NW_021703775.1 coordinate 12,297,195, forward strand.
TTTTGGTCTTGTTAATGGTTTCCTTTGCTGTGCAAAAGCTTGAAGTTTCATTAGCTCCCATTTGTTTATTTTGGTTTTTATTTCCATTTCTGTAGGAGGTGGGTCAAAAAGGATCTTGCTGTGATTTATGTCATAGAGTGTTCTGCCTATGTTTTCCTCTAAGAGTTTGATAGTGTCTGGCCTTACATTTAGGTCTTTAATCCATTTTGAGCTTATTTTTATGTATGGTGTTAGGGAGTGATCTAATCTCATACTTTAACATGTACCTGTACAGTTTTCCCAGCACCACTTATTGAAGAGGTTGTCCTTTCTCCACTGTACATTCCTGCCTCCTTTATCAAAGATAAGGTGACCATATGTGTGCGGGTTTATCTCTGGGCTTTCTATCCTGTTCCATTGATCTATCTTTCTGTTTTTGTGCCAGTACCATACTGTCTTGATTACTGTAGCTTAGTAGTATAGTCTGAAGTCAGGGAGCCTGATTCCTCCAGCTCTGTTTTTCGTTCTCAAGATTGCTTTGGCTATTCGGGGTCTTTTGTGTTTCCATACAAATAGTGAAATTTTTTGTTCTAGTTCTGTGAAAAATGCCACTGGTAGTTTAATAGGGATTGCGTTGAATCTGTAGATTGCTTTGGGTAGTAGAGTCATTTTCACAATGTTGATTCTTCCAATCCGAGAACATGGTATATCTCTCCATCTATTTGTATCATCTTTAATTTCTTTCATCAGTGTCTTATAATTTTCTGCATACAGGTCTTTTGTCTCCTTAGGTAGGTTTATTCCTAGATATTTTATTCTTTTTGTTTCAATGGTAAATGGGAGTGTTTTCTTGATTTCACTTTCAGATTTTTCATCATTAGTGTATAGGAATGCCAGAGATTTCTGTGCATTAATTTTGTATCCTGCTACTTTACCAAATTCATTGATTAGCTCTAGTAGTTTTCTGGTAGCATCTTTAAGGATTCTCTATGTATAGTATCATGTCATCTGCAAACAGTGACAGTTTTACTTCTTCTTTTCCGATTTGGATTCCTTTTACTTCCTTTTCTTCTCTGATTGCTGTGGCTAAAACTTTCAAAACTATGTTGAATAAGAGTGGTGAGAGTGGGAAACCTTGTCTTGTTCCTGATCTTAGTGGAAATACTTTCAGTTTTTCACCATTGAGGACGATGTTGGCTGTGGGTTTGTCATATATGGTCTTTGTTATGTTGAGGAAAGTTCCCTCTATGTCTACTTTCTGCAGGGTTGTTATCATAAATGGGTGTTGAATTTTGTCAAAAGCTTTCTCTGCATCTATTGAGATGATCATATGGTTTTTCTCCTTCAATTTGTTAATATGGTGTATCATGTTGATTGATTTGCATATACTGAAGAATCTTTGCATTCCTGGGATAAACCTCACTTGATCATGGTGTATGATCCTTTTAATGTGCTGTTGGATTCTGTTTGCTAGTATTTTGTTGAGGATTTTTGCATCTATGTTCATCAGTGATATTGGCCTGTAGTCTTCTTTCTTTGTGACATCCTTGTCTGTTTGGTTTTTGTATCAAGGTGATGGTGGCCTTGTAGAATAAGTTTGGGAGTGTTCCTGCCTCTGCTTTATTTTGGAAGAGTTTGAGAAGGAGAGGTGTTAGCTCTTCTCTAAATGTTTGATAGAATTCACCTGTGAAGCCATCTGGTCCTGGGCTTTTGTTTGTTGGAAGATTTTTAATCACAGTTTCAATTTCAGTGCTTGTGATTGGTCTGTTCATATTTTCTATTTCTTCCTGATTCAGTCTTGGCAGGTTGTGCATTTCTAAGAATTTGTCCATTTCTTCCAGGTTGTCCATTTTATTGGCATAGAGTTGCTTGTAGTAATCTCTCATGATCTTTTGTATTTCTGCAGTGTCAGTTGTTACTTCTCCTTTTTCATTTCTAATTCTATCGATTTGTCTTCTCTCTTTTTTTCTTGATGAGTCTGGCTAATGGTTTATCAATTTTGTTTATCTTCTCAATGAACCAGCTTTTAGTTTTATTGATCTTTGCTATCGTTTCCTTCATTTCTTTCATTTCTTCTGATTTTAATGATTTCTTTCCTTCTGCTAACTTTGGGTTTATTTTTTGTTCTTCTTTCTCTAATTGGTTTAGGTGCAAGGTTAGGTTGTTTATTCGAGATGTTTCCTGTTTCTTAAGGTAGGATTGTATTGCTATAAACTTCCCTCTTAGAAGTGCTTTTGCTGCATCCCATAGGTTTTGGGCCATCATGTCTCCATTGTCACTTGTTTCTAGGTATTTTTTTTATTTCCTCTTTGATTTCTTCAGTGATCACTTCGTTATTAAGTAGTGTATTGTTTAGCCTCCATGTGTTCGTATTTTTTACAGATCTTTTCCTGTAATTGATATCTAGTCTCATAGCGTTGTGGTCAGAAAAGATACTTGATACAATTTCAATTTTCTTAAATTTACTAAGTCTTGATTTGTGACCCAAGATATGATCTGTCCTGGAGAATGTTCCATGAGCACTTGAGAAGAATGTGTATTCTGTTGTTTTTGGATGGAATGTCTTATAAATATCAATTAAGTCCATCTTGTTTACTGTATCATTTAAAGCTTGTGTTTCCTTATTTATTTTCATTTTGAATGATCTGTCCGTTGGTGAAAGTGGGGTGTTAAAGTCCCCTAATATGATTGTGTTACTGTCGATTTCCCCTTTAATGGCTGTTAATATTTGCCTTATGTATTGGGGTGCTCCTATGTTGGATGCATAAATATTTACAATTGTTATATCTTCTTGTTGGATCGATCCCTTGATCATTATGTAGTGTCCTTCTTTGTCTCTCCTAACAGTCTTTATTTTAAAGTCTATTTTGTCTGATATGAGAATTGCTACTACAGCTTTCTTTTGATTTCCATTTGCATGGAATATCTTTTTCCATCCCCTTACTTTCAGTCTGTATGTGTCCCTAGGTATGAAGTGGGTCTCTTGTAGACAGCATATACATGGGTCTTGTTTTTGTATCCATTCAGCCAATCTGTGTGTTTTGGTGGGAGCATTTAGTCCATTTACATTTAAGGTAATTATCGATATGTATGTTCCTATTGTCATTTTCTTAACTGTTTTGTGTTCGTTATTGTAGGTCTTTTCCTCCTCTTGTGTTTCTTGCCTAGAGAAGTTCCTTTAGCATTTGTCGTAAAGCTGGTTTGGTGGTGCTGAACTCTGTCAACTTTTGCTTGTCTGTAAAGGTTTTAATTTCTCCATCTAATCTGAATGAGATCCTTGCTGGGTAGAGTAGTCTTGGTTGCAGGTTTTTCTCCTTCATCACTTTAAATGTGTCCTGCCAGTCCCTTCTGGCTTGCAGAGTTTCTGCTGAGAGATCAGCTGTTAACCTTATGGGGATTCCCTTGTGTGTTATTTGTTGTTTTTCCCTTGCTGCTTTTAATATGTTTTCTTTGTATTTAATTTTTGACAGTTTGATTAATATGTGTCTTGGCATATTTCTCCTTGGATTTATCCTGTATGGGACTCTCTGTGCTTCTTAGACTTGATTAACTATTTCCTTTCCCATATTAGGGAAGTTTTCAACTATAATCTCTTCAAATATTTTCTCAGTCCCTTTCTTTTTCTCTTCTTCTTCTGGGACCCCTGTAATTCGAATATTGGTGCATTTAATGTTGTCCCAGAGGTCTCTGAGACTGTCCTCAGTTCTTTTCATTCTTCTTTCTTTATTCTGCTCTGCAGTAGTTATTTCCACTATTTTATCTTCCAGGTCACTTATCCGTTCTTCTGCCTCCGTTATTCTGCTATTGATCCCATCTAGAGTATTTTTAATTTCATTTATTGTGTTGTTCATCATTGTTTGTTTCATCTTTAGATCTTCTAGGTACTTGTTAAATGTTTCTTGCATTTTGTCTATTCTATTTCCAAGATTTTGGATCATCTTTACTATCATTATTCTGAATTCTTTTTCAGGTAGAATGACTATTTCCTCTTCATTTGTTAGGTCTGGTGGGTTTTTATCTTGCTCCTTCATCTACTGCGTGTTTTTCTGTCTTCTCATTATGCTTATCTTACTGTGTTTGGGGTCTCCCTTTTGCAGGCAGCCGGTTCATAGTTCCCATTGTTTTTGGTGTCTGTCCCCAGTGGCTAAGTTGGTTCAGTGGGTTGTGTGGGCTTCCTGGTGGAGGGGACTAGTGCCTGTGTTCTGGTGGATGAGGCTGGATCTTGTCTTTCTTTTGGGCAGGTCCAAGTCTGGTGGTGTGTTTTGGAGTGTCTGTGGACTTATTTTGATCTTAGGCAGCCTCTCTGCTGATGGGTGGGGTTGTGTTCCTCTCTTGCTAGTTGTTTGGCATAGGTTGTCCAGCACTGTAGCTTGCTGGTCGTTGAGTGAAGCTGGGTGCTGGTGTTGAGATGGAGATCTCTAAGAGATTTTCGCCATTTGATATTACGTGGAGCTGGGAGGTCTCTTGTGGACCGGTGTCCTGAAGTTGTCTCTCCCACCTTAGAGGCACAGCACTGACTCCTGCCTGCAGCACCAAGAGCCTTTCATTAACACGGCTCAGAATAAAAGGGAGAAAATGTAGAAAGAAAGAATTAGTAGACGTAGAAAGAAAGAAAGACAGACAGAAAGAAAGAAAGAAAGAAGGAAAGAAAGAAAGGAGGGAGGGAGGAAGGAAGGAAGGAAGGAGGGAAGGAAGGAAAAAAGAAAGAAGATAAAGTAAAATAAAGTAAAGTAAGATAAAATAAAGTTATTAAAATAAAAAATAATTATTAAGAAAAACAAATTAAAGAAAAAAAAAACGGACGGATAGAACCCTAGGACAAATGGTGGAAGCAAAGCTGCAGACAAAATCTCATACAGAAGCATACAGATACACACCCACAAAAAGAGGAAAAGGGGAAACAATCATAAATCTTTCTCTCAAAGTCCACCTCCTCAATTTGGGATGATTTGTTGTCTATTCATGTATTCCACAGATGCAGGGTACATCAAGTTGATTGTGGAGCTTTAATCCACTGCTTCTGAGGCTGCTGGGAGAGATTTCCCTTCCTCTTCTTTGTTCTCCCAGCTCCGGGGGTTCAGCTTTGGATTTGACCCCACCTCTGCGTGTAAGTCACTGGAGGGCGTCTGTTCTTCGCTCAGACAGGACGGGGTTAAAGGAGCTGCTGATTCGGGGGCTCTGGCTCACTCAGGCCGTGGGGAGGGAGGGGCACGGAGTGCGGGGCGAGCCTGCGGCGGCAGAGGCCGGCGTGACGTTGCACCAGCCTGAGGCACGCCGTGCGTTCTCCCGGGGAAGTTGTCCCTGGATCCCGGGACCCTGGCAGTGGCGGGCTGCATAGGCTCCCGGAAGGGAGGTGTGGATAGTGACCTGTGCTCGCACATAGGCTTCTTGGTGGCGGCAGCAGCAGCCTTAGCGTCTCCTGCCCGTCTCTGGGTTCCGCGCTTTTAGCCGCGGTTCGCGCCCGTCTTTGGAGCTCCTTTAAGCAGCGCTCTTAATCCCCTCTCCTGGCGCACCAGGAAACAAAGAAGAAAAAGTCTCTTGCCTCTTCGGCAGCTCCAGACCTTTCCCCGGACTCCCTCCCTGCTAGCCGTGGTGCACTAGCCCCTTCAGGCTGTGTTCACGCCGCCAACCCCAGTCCTCTCCCTGCACTCCAACCGAAGCCCGAGCCTCAGCTCCCCGCCCCCGCCCGCCCCGGCGGGTGAGCAGACAATCCTCTCGGGCTGGTGAGTGCCGGTCGGCACCGATCCTCTGTGACGGAATCTCCCCGCTTTGCCCTCCACACCCCTGTTGCTGCGCTCTCCTCCGCGGCTCCAGAGCTTCCCCCTCCGCCACCCGCAGTCTCCGCCCGCAAAGGGGCTTCCTAATGTGTGGAAACCTTTCCTCCTTCACAGCTCCTTCCCACTCCCTCCCACTCCCTCCCGTACCTATCCTTTTGTCTCTGTTTATTCTTTTTTCTTTTGCCCTACCCAGGTACGTGGGGAGTTTCTTGCCTTTTGGGAGGTCTGAGGTCTTTTGCCAGTGTTCAGTAGGTGTTCTGTAGGAGTTGTTCCACGTGTAGATGTAGTTCTGGTGTATCTGTGGGGAGGAAGGTGATCTCCCCGTCTTACTCTTCCGCCATCTTACCCCTAAATCTCCCAGGTCGAGGTTTGATTCTTTCTTGCAAAACAACTTCTTGGGGAGTGTTTGTGCTTTCCTTAGGGGGCACATAGTCTTCTTCTCATGCTGGAATGTTATTGGTCATTGATGATCATTGCTAGAGCCCTAAAATCATGCAGGGTTGAAAAGAGGGATATCCTATCACTTTCTTCATTTGTTATCTATACCAATATATATTGCTATAAAATACACACACACACACACACACACACACACACACACATATTCTACAGAGAAATTTTCCTTCATCAACAAGTTGGTTACCCAGAAATACAGTTCATGTAGAGAAAGCAGGACAAATGCTTTGCTTTTTTCCCCAAATTTCAAAGTAACAAGTTGATTTCTTGGCATCCTCTAAGTTGACCAATGAATTTTATTTTAATATCATTATGAACTCATGCATTTAAACATATCTGATGTGTTTCAAACCATTCCAGTTGTTATCTTCATTGATGCTTAAATCGTATCATCTCTGCCAGTGAGAACCAATCCACATTGGCTCTTGGATCCTGTTGAGTTGTCTTTCATAGTTGCCAAGATGTTCCAGGCTCATCTTGTACATTTTCTGCCCCAGAGCTGAAATCACCCATTTCTTCACAGAGCCTTAGTTCCTTTTAGTAGGAAATGGTATATAGAGATCACAACCCAGGCATTAGTAGTTTGGTCATTATTTCTAGGTCTTTTCAGTAAACAAAGCTAGGAGATTCTGTTGTTAATTGTTTTATAGCTCTATTTAAGATAAAGTAACTTATGAGCTCATACTGACACTTCCAAGTCAAGCCCAGGATTTACTTAAGTTTATCAGTCTTACACCTGTACTTCTTACACGATGACCCAAAACCTGTGGGACACAGCAAAAGAAGTTCTAAGAGGAAAGTTTATAGCAATTCAGTCTCACCTCAAGAAACAAGAAAAATCTCAATCTAACCTTATGCCCAAAGCAACTAGAAAAAGAAGAACAAAGAAAACCCAGTTAGTAGAAGGAAAGAAATCATAAAGATCAGAGCAGAAACAAATGAAATAGGAATGTAGCAAACCATAGCAAAGATCAATAAAACTAAAAGTTGGTTCTTTGAGAAGATAAACAAAATTGATAAACCTTTAGCCAGACTCATCAAGAAATAAAGGGAGAGGACTCAAACCAATAAAATTAGAAATGAAAAAGGAGAAGTTACAACAGACACCACAGAAATACAAAGAATCATAAGAAACTATTACAAGCGACTCTGTGCCAATAAAATGGACAACCTGGAAGAAATGGACAAATTCTTGGAAAGGTACAACTTTCCAAGACTGAACTAGGAAGAATTAGACAATACAAACAGATCAATCACAAGTAATGAAATGGAAACTGTGATTAAAAATCTTCCAACAAACAAAAGTCCAGGACTAGATGGCTTCACAGGCAAATTCTATCAAACATTTAGAGAAGAGCTAACACCTATCCATCTCAAACTCTTCCAAAAAACTGCAGAGGGAGGAACACTCTCAAACTCGTTCAATGAGGCCACCATCACCCTGATCCCAAAACCAGACAAAGATATCACAAAGAAAGAAAATTACAGACCAGTATCACTGATGAACATAGATGCAGAAATCCTCAACAAAATACTAGCAATTCAAATCCAACAATACATTAACAGGATCATACACCATGATCAAGTGGGATTTACTCCAGGGATGCAAGGATTCTTCAATATACGCAAATAAATCAATGTGATACACCATATGAACAGATTAAAGAGTAGAAACCATATGACCATCTCAATAGATGCAGAAAAAACTTCTGACAAAATTCAACACCAATTTATGATTTAAAAAGTCTCCGGAAAGTGGGCATGGAGGGAACCTACCTCAACATAATAAAGGCCATATACAACAAACCCACAGCACACATCATTCTCAATGGTGAAAAACAAAGCATTTCCTCTACAGTCGGGAACAGGACAAGGATGTCCACTCTCACCACTATTATTCAACATAGTATTGGAAGTCCTAGCCACGGAATCAGAAAAGAAAAAGAAAGGAAAGGAAAACAAATTGGAAAAGAAGTGAAATTGTCATTGTTTGCAGATGACATGATACTATACATAGATAATCCTAAAGATGCCACCAGAAAACTACTAGAACTAATCAATGAATTTGGTAAGGTTGCAGGATACAAAATTAATGCACAGAAATCTCTTGAATTCCTATACACTAACAACGAAAGATCAGAAAGAGAAATTAAGGAAACAGTTGCATTTACCATTGCAACAAAAAGAATAAAATACCTAGGAATTAACCTACCTAAGGAGACAAAAAGACCTGAACTCAGAAAACTAAGACACTGATGGGCATTTCCCTCATTTCCCTTATGTTCTTCTCCTCTTACACCAAGATGACTGCTGTTGCCAAAAACACAAACACAACCCGCGAGTTAGAATCTAGCAGCAGCATCTGTCTCTGGCCACCTGTCCTCCAGCTGCTGCCTGGTTTAGCATCTTTTAATGTAGAAACCCTCTTTTCTGTTCTCAAAATCAGTAAATGCTTTGTTTCAAAAGCTTCTTTTATTTCTGCTGCAGGTCAGTGGACCTGGCACAGATTTTCTTACCCTGGCCTCATCGTACCTTCCCTGACTTGAGGAAACATTTGGATAACAACAGACAGAGAAAGAAAACCCCCAGTGGGATGTTTTCTCATTGAGTACAAGACCCTCGGTTGAAGGTTTTTAGATCCTCTTTTCATCCAGAGGAATCCCCTTTACACCTCACATAGCGGGTAAGCAAAACTGAAGTGTACCGGCTTGGGGTATCATAGGGAACAGAAGAGCATTGCTTCCAGTACAGGTCACAGACATGGGACGGGAGAAAGGCTTCGTTGTCTGTCGTCTTATGGAAAGAGGATCTTAGCATAAAAGGCTGCCTCGCTGTGGCTGGTGCACGCCCGCGGTCACTTGCATGGTCACCTTTGGGTTCCATGGTTTGGATGCTGAATGAGCCATTAAGAAATGCAGGCATTTCCCACACCAGCTAGAAGAGCCACGCGGTATGATCCTGGGTTCCTGCCATCAGGAGGAAGTTACAAGATCTTCCCACTGCTTCCCAAGCCCTCTTCTCTTATAGGCATTTCTGGAAAGCCTATTAGAAAAGCAAAGAGAATCCGAATCCAGCTTCCCTCCCCAACCCTACCCCAAGAGTCAAAGTAGATGGTGTTGTGTGAACATTTACACATATACACACATATGTTTGCACTGGTTTAGTTTCATATATACAAGTACACGTTTATGTATTGTGCCCTAAATAATAATAACAATACTAGGGAAGGTTTTTCCCAAGCTTCTTGTTCCTTTGTTCTGGCTTACATTGGGGACTGTGCCACTGGCCTGGCTTAGTGTTCCGGTCGGGGTTTGGGGAGAGCAGGGTAGCCAGGCACCCTGGGGGGAGGTGGGGACCACAGGGGCAAGTGTCTCAGAAAGTGAGCAGTGCACACTCCCAACCCCAGAAAGGTGACTTAGACAAACCAGGGGAGCAGGGCTCTTGCTCAGGAACCCCAGGGGACCGCTTTGCTTTCAGGCCTGTGTTTGTCCCTTCCCCCCACCCCAGGTCTGTTACCACAACTCCCTGGTGTCTCTTGGTGTTTATTATGTCTGTAGGACAGTGGAATCCTTAGTCTCTCCAGAAAGGGGCCTCAGCATGGCCTTGAAGGCCTGACCAGTGAATTAAGGGATTCTGCACCCCACATTTCCTGGTCCGTTAACCTTGGGGTAGAGGGCAGCAGGCAAGTCCCCAGGCGTGGTACAGAGGCCAGAGCTGTGCCAGAACGGTGCGCCTGTCACCTCCAGGCTTCCTGCCGTGAAGCCTTGCGTTTGCCTTTGTTTTTAACCTGTGCTGTTGTGAGTTTTGGTGTGTTTCTCTGTGAGTTTTTATTTAATTGCGTAAGTTTGTTTCTCCATTAGTGTGAAAGTAAGGTGTTGTACTTTTAATTATTTTTAACAAATGGTACCGTTCTTATTTAAGAGAATAAATTCCAAACAGTCTTAAAAACAAAAAAAAGACACTAATTTAAGAAATCAAAGATGATACAAACAGATGGGGAGATATACCATGTTCTTGGATTGGAAGAATCAACATTGTGAAAATGACTATACTACCCAAAGCAATCTACAGATTCAGTGCAATCCCTATCAAACTACCAATGGCATTTTTTTTCACAGAATTAGAACCAAAAGTTTTACAGTTTGTATAGAAACACAAAAGACCGCTAATAGCCAAAGCAATCTTGAGAAAGAAAAACAGAGCTGGAGCAATCAGGCTCCCTGACTTCAGACTATACTACAAAGCTACAGTAAGCAAGACAGTATGGTACTGGCACAAAAACAGAAAGATAGATCAACGGAACAGGATAGAAAGCCCAGAGATAAACCCACGCACCTGTGGTCATCTAATCTATGACAAAGGAGGCAAGAATATACAGTGGAGAAAAGACAGCCTCTTCAGTAAGTGGTGCTGGGAAAACTGGACAGCTACATGTAGAAGAATGAAATTAGAACACTCCTTAACACCATACACAAAAATAAACTCAAAATGGATTAAAGACCTAAATGTAAGGCCAGACATTATAGAACTCTTAGAAGAAAACATAGGAAAAACACTCTTTGACATAAATCACAGCAAGATCTTTTATGACCCACCACCTAGAGTAATGAAAATAGAAACAAAATAAGCAAATGGGACCTAATGAAACTTAAAACTTTTGCACAGCAAAGGAAACCATAAACAAGACGAAAAGACTAACCCTCAGAATGGGAGAAAATATTTGTCAACAAAACAACTGACAGAGGATTAGTCTCCAAAATATACAAACAGCTCATGCAGCTCAATATCAAAAAAACAAAAAACCCAATCAAAAAATGGGCAGAAGACCTAAATAGACATTTCACCAAAGGAGACATACAGATGGCCAAGAGGCACATGAAAAGCTGCTCAACATCACTAATTATTAGAGAAATGCAAATCAAAACTACAGTGAGGTATCACCTCACACCAGTCAGAATGGCCATCATCAAAAAATCTACAAACAATAAATGCTGGAGAGGGTGTGGAGAAAAGGGACCCCTCTTGCACTGTTGGTGGGAATGTGAATTGATACAGCCACTGTGAAGAAAAGTCTGGAGGTTCCTTAAAAAACTAAAAATAGAACTACCCTATGACCCAGCAATTCTACTACTGGGCATATACCCTGAGAAAACCACAATGCAAAAAGGCACATGTAACCCAATGTTCATTGTAGCACTATTTGTAAATAGCCAGGACATGGAAACAGCCTAAATGTCCATGGACGGATGCATGGATAAAGAAGATGTGGTACATATATGCTATGGAATATTACTCAGCCATAAAAAGGAACAAAATTGGGTCATTTGTAGAGATGTGGATGGACCTAGAGTCTGTCATACGGAGTGAAGTAAGTCAGAGAAAACCCGATATCATATATTAATGCGCGCATGTGGAATCATAGATGAACCTATTTCCAGGGCAGGAATAGAGACACAGATGTAGAGAACGGACGTGTGGACATGTTGGCGGGGGGAAGGGGAGGATGGAATGAATTGGGAAATTAGGTTTGACATAAATACACTACCATGTGTAAAATAGCTAGCTCATGGGACCCCGCTGTATAGCTCACGGAGCTCAGCTCCTTGCTCTGTGTTGATGTAGATGGGTGGGATGGGGGTTGGGAGGTCCAAGAGTGAGGGGTATATGTATGCATATAGCTGATTCACTTCATTGCATAGCAGAAACTAACACAACATTGTAAAGCAATTATACTCCAATCTAAAAAGAGAAAAGAAAAAAAGGCCCCACATCTGCTACTGGTAGCAGAACTTTTGCAAACACTTGTTTCCATGTATGGAAGACATGCATGTCTTCAGTGTGGGAATGTTTAAATTGTTATAGGTATACATCCCCATGTTTCTTTTTAATTCTAAAAGGCCAGGACAGAGCATTTAAACATTTAAATTCAGTTCACTTTAGTAAATATATATATTGAGAATGTAAGTGAAAAATTTCAAGGCTTTATTCCAATTCTAGGCATTAAGAAAATAAAGTTTTATTTTTGTGTGCTATGTTTAGTGTTGTCTAGCATGTTTATTAGTTATGAGATGTTTAATGCCTACATCAGATCAGCTAATACTCCTACATGTTCACACATTTAAAGGCATTTGAAAGATGGTTATGATTTTATCTTCAGGTTAGCTCTGTAGGAAATTAAGTATATATGTGTGTATATGTATATATATGTATATATCCTTTTTTTCTCTCTCTAAAGGAAAGAAGGCATAGGTGGGTTTTACAAAGGAATTGCCCCCAATTTGATTAGAGTGACTCCAGCCTGCTGTATTACATTTGTGGTATATGAAAATATCTCACATTTTTTACTTGGCCTTAGAGAAAAGAAAAAGTAAACTAAAAGAAGATAATTCCAGTACATCTGCCCAAGGCAGCCATGTGCTCCTTTGTATTTGAGACATGAAGCTCAGAAGAATACTGCACAGCAACATGGCTCATAATTGAACTCGGTCTATAATCATTAGAAGTCACAGAACTTCTAAGCCTTCACAATGTTTTTCTGCTTTTGCTTTCCCCATACGTATGGGACTTGGCTTCCTCTACCTGAAATGGTTGCCAGCAACACAACCGTAAAACTGACACCAAATGGAGAGTTTCACAGATTTTCTCCATTTCATTGTCCAAGTAGAAGCTGATTTGCAGCATTTGCTGAATGGCTTTGAAGACCGCTCCTTTTTCTGAACTCGTTTGTCTGTATTGGCTTTAAAATCAACCTCTGTGCAATAGCAAAAAAAGCGGCTTCTTAAAAGATGTCATTGCTGTTTCAAGTGTTTGCTGGGAAAGATGCTGCCCAAATCCTGACCATTTTTGAAACGGGAAAGTTTGGTGAGGAAAAAACTCGACTGTAAATGTGCTTTTGTTTTAATTCATTTGGAATGCAGTTATGTACTTCTCTTAATTTGAGAAGTACCTGACATCTGTTGTCATTCCATCACTAATTTTTTTTCCCAGAAGCTCTTTCATAATTTAAAATGTAATCCTGGATCACATTATTATTTTTTGGCATAGGTAGTTAGTGTCTTTTTATAAAATCTGAACGAGGATCCAGCTGTGTCGGCCCTTACTTAGCATGTTTGTCTATAGATCACTTTACTGGTGTTGCTAATAGATCACCTTATATAGATACTAGAATGACTGGGGTACGTTGGTTGACAAACTGTATGGAAATGAGAAGCTTTAGCTTTCTACTTCAGATTTCAGATATGTGGGTCCAGATCCCAAATAAGTTACCAATCTACACTGGTTGCTCAAATTCAGGTTTAAATACAAATTACACTAAAGGCCATTATTGATTTTACTTTTGAGTTGCGGTAATTTTTCTATAAATATAAAGGCCTGCCCCAAAAGGGTGCCAGAATGATACTAACATTTTTATTTATGTAAACATCTATGAATGCTTTTTGCAGTACCATCTATTTGTTATAAATAAAATACTGTGGCTCTCAAAGCCATATTTAAATGGTTCTTTGAAAAGAGGTCTATTTTTTTATATTTTGAAAATGGCTTTGTTTTAAAAATAAAGATAAGTACCTAATCGTATTTACTGTATCTCGTTACATGCAGAGGAATGCATTATAAATTAAATGTGATGTATTTTCCTCCTTCTGGATAATACTATTATTCATATGAAATCCTGATAGTAGTCCCTGTATGGAAAGACAAGTTTTACAGTTGATATTTGGAGTTTTAGAGGTAGTGCCATTATTTGAATGCCTCCTGTGTACCCCTAAATTAATAAGCCATAATTCCTGTCCTCTGAGAGCATACAGGCTTGCAGGATGAATAAGCATTAAATAACTACAGTTCTAGATTAAGAACACGCAAGAAGATTTCTACAAGCCCTGCACGAGTTCTGAGAAGAGAATTCATTCCACTTGATCAACCGTTACAGTACTCCTTCCTGCGCTGTGCCATGTATGTTACCAAGCATTGAGGATATGGCAGTAAATGAGCTACAAAACATTCCTGCCCTCAGGGAATTTTCATTTTAGTGTGAAGTGACAAAACATAAATATGCATAATATAATTTCAAATATTAGATGCTAGAAGTAAAACTAAGGAGTTAGGAATAGTGTTGCTATGCTAGGTAGGACAGTTGGGGTCAGGAAAGGTCTCTGAGGAGGTAGTATTTGAAACATTTTGACATAAGTGAGGAAGCAAGCCACTATGAGATGTTGACAAAAATCAGTCAACCTAAGGAATGGAAACTGTTATTCGAGCCAAATCTGGATATTACAACCCGGGAAGAGCATCTCAGAAAGCTCTGAGAAGTGAAGTAAAGGCACAGTTATAGAAGTTTGTTGAGACAGAAGGCTATACACCTAGATGACGTGTTGTTGACAGTTTACACAATCCAAGTTTAAGCATCATCTTGGCCCCTTACAAGATCAAGAAGGAATACTATCTTTTAAGGAGTTGTCTTTCTGATGCTAGGAGAATGTTGCTCTCTATGGTTGAGCAGGTATTTCTGCCAATGGGGAAGGTTTGGCCGATGCATAATGCAGACACACTATGCATAGTAGTGAGGAGAGAGGCCACCAAAGGGCAGAGAAAAGTTTAAGTTTTTCTTGTCTTGCCATAAAACATGAACTTTAATGATCAATGGGGGGAAACTGTGAAATAATCTTTCAGTAGAAAGTGTTAGGTGATCAAATATTTGGTCCCTCAAAACCAGGGTGGCTGCTTGCCTGTCCCTTGATGCTTGGTCTTAATGGCCCGATTCTCTCCTTTCGGGGGAGTTGTACTAGCAGGATGTTTGGCAAGGACTGACATTCAATTCTAAGTTGTCCGGTAAGACTTAAGCCAATTTTCCTCACATGTGTGTGGGGTATGTCCATTATTTTATATAGAACTACAGGCGTGATCTATAGTTTCAAGTCATTTAGACATTATCTTAGTACGAGTAGGTGACACAGCATGAAAGGCAGGAAAGTATCAACTTATAAGTTCCACAAACTAAATTGGTAGTAGTAGCAATATCATTAGCAAAGATTTAAGCCAAAATCCTCCTGAACAAAACCATTTTCCTAGTATTTCCCCTAAACTAGGAAGAGGATTGTTCAGAGCAGAAATCTGACACTTCATGGGTCATAAGATGAGTAAACAAATATCATGGCTAAATGGTCATGCCATTTGGAAAACTGATGGTAACCAGAGTACTCACATTACAGATTGACAGGGGCTGTTTCCACAGTAGCCATAGGTGACCTTGAGCCCAAGGGAAACCAGTTTTTTATCTTCTTAACCAACCTGGGGAGAGCCAAGGTCATAAACTTGTTCAGTAAATCCATTGGGTCCTGTTAGGAGTTACCCAATATTCAACATCTAATAAAAAAGGAGTATTATGACCAGGTTCAGAACATGCACCATTAATTGGCCAGGTAAGAGGGTATCACTTAGTGATATTGGTGGCAATGTTAGCTTGCATGGTGCTAGAGTTTCGTTTGATATAAAATTTCTAAGAACCATCCAGTTAGAGCTTTGGAGAGGAGAAATCCACCAAGGCAACCTGGGAGTACTGGTAATTGGCCACAAACCCAGCAATTGGATTGATTATTTTTTTGAAACTTGCATGGGATTGAGCCCAAGAAATACATTTGGTTCATTAGAAAAGTGTGAGCAATTGTCAAAGTAATCAGTATACAGACCTGCTCTGGCATCTTGGGTCAGCTGTCTGCTTCTGATGTAATATTCTCATCCTGGTCTGGTAGTGCTGGTCTTAGTCTAAGTCAGGTGTCAGAAATTGGAGTTGCAGTTCATTCAGTTGTAGAGGTCTGATAAGGTCCCTTCCGAAGTGGCCCAAAAGAATCCTTTATCTGATGTCTTTTCCCGTATGCATAACCTGGTTGCAGGTCATCATGCATCTTGATCTTCTTCCAAAGTTAGATTACTGTGATAAACTTCAGAAACAGTGTCTTTTTAACGACCAAACTTAACAAGGAGTTATCTGGGAAGTGAGTCTTCGCCAGTAAATACAGACATCAATTAACAAAACTAGAATTCTGTATTCACTGAAACAATCTTTTTCTCTCTAAAATACCCTCATTTCTACCAAATATAGCCAAATTAAGACTTATTTGTTTGCAAAATAAGTCTGGGTAATTGACCACATAGACTTTTAAATTGGCTGTGCTGGAACTTTTCATAAAGAATCTCAGATTGAACTTTAAAAACCTCAGGGCTAGGAAACCCATACCAAAGGTGTGTCATAGATTCAACCTGTGATATCTATAGATTTGGGTGATGGATTTAGGCGAATTCCTCTCTTCTCGAGGTCCCCAAAATACAGTGAGGTTCCTGTACCTTTTAGGAGGTGGCCTTCCTTACAGGCCTGATAAAGCTGCTGGGAGCCTAAGTGGTTCCAAATTCTGGAGGCATCTGGTAGAGAGAAAAGATAAGGTTTCAGTTCTACTTACAGAGGTATATTTTAAAGGTTTCCTTATATCTGGAAAACAGATTAAAACCCAGTAATATTTCAGACAAAAACCAAAAATTATAACCATAGTCTGTTCACCCACTCCTGTGTGACTAGTCCTTGATCTTAATCTTCTGGTAACAGTTACACGAAGCCATCCAGTTTATTAGAATTCTAATTTCTTACCCAGTTCAGCAGTACGATGTGAAAATTATCAGAAATCTGTTCACGTCAAAAAGTACTCTCTGTGGATCTTCTTGAAGATGAAGCATTTTGCAAAAAGAGTACAATAATAACTGCCTATAAACGTCAAAAGACTTAAAAAGTCAAGGTTAAAGACCTGATTATAATGCAATTGGAAAACTTGGTTACTGCTGTGACACACAACAATTTAAGATAATTACTAAAATTATGACTGATATAATTTTTACCAGGACCTACCAGAATTTTAGGAGTTCCATATAATTTCTAGAATATGTATGTTGGTAACATTTACCCATAGGGTACAATCTAAGAAGTTTTATCACCACCTATTTGACAATGCTTCCCATGTAATTTAACATACCAAAGAAGCCTAAGTAGTTTAATATTCCTCTCTCTGAGATGGAGAGAAAACAAATATTTTGAGGTATTCTAGGGACCCTTTGGAAAACTTCAAAATTAGCTAGAGGTCAAATGAGCGTCATTTAGGATTTTATCTTTGGGAGGTTTGTCAAAAATATCAAGAAGTTTTACAACACTTGGTCAAATAGAATCACAGGTCACTGTGAAACAATACCCATTCACTTAACTAAAGTGACAACAGAAGATCTCACTGGCAAATACAGATCACTTAAACACAAAGAAACTCACAATCTATTATCAAAAACAGTTCAATATTTTAAGAAAACTTTGTCCTTTCAGAGAACCAAATTCAGGTTTTGTACGACTTTACTTTTAAAATTCACTTTCTTAATTAAGTTCAGTCTTAGCTCATTTAGGCCAATCCTGATCATGTACAAAACTCTCAGTGTTCCCTTTCCACAAACATTTGACCACTTTATGTATCCATTTAGAAACAACCAGCTCTAGGCCAAAATGACGTTTTTTTTAACAAAATGTATTTTCATTCCTCTTTTTATGGCTGAAAACACACATCCTACTCTCCTTGCATACTGAAATGTTTCCCTTATAATTCTTAACCTTAGAATCTTAATCTCTAGCAAAAACCAAGAAGCAAGTAATTATAAACTGTCATACCAGCATTTCCTGATTGACAATTATGAACGTATTTTATAACCTCTAGAAACATACACCTTCTTAAAGAATTTCTTTCTTCAATGTGATACAAGACGTGTATCTAATAAACATCTTCAGTTTCTCATAAGACAAAAGTAGGTAAGCTTAAGCCTGCCCAGCAATTAATGTTCTAGTATTTTATCCTACTTGTAATGACCCAGATAGTGAAGAAATTCTCGTAGTTTAACTTAGTTTTGTTTCAGGTTACCAAAATCTGGAGATATTATCCTTAAAGTAGACATTCCCAAAACAGTTATTCCTAAAGAGTTTACCTAAAGTTCTTATCTCATTTACCTCTATTTTATTTACTTAAAACGTTTTCATACCATTATTTTTCTTGCTGACAAACTTTAACAGTAATAAGGTCTTATTTGATTTCTAGTAAAACTAGGTACAGTAAAAGTATTATATTTAATATTGATGACTCAGGCAGGAAAGGGGCAGGGCACAACCTTTAAAAGAATTGTAAGGCCAACTGGCCCGAGGCAGGGGAACACAATCAGACTCACAGGTTGCATCAGACCGAAACTTTCCGGACCACCCAGTTCCAGAAACTGACCTGGAGACTTTCCACCCCGCCCAGCCTTCCGGCCTTTCGAGGGGCGGGACTAACGGTCCCCCACAATACCAGAAGAGACCACCATATAAGGAATACCCTGCGCCCTCCCGGATTCACCACACCCCTTTCCCTTCTTCCCCTATAAATTCTGCCCAAATCCTCGCCCGGGCGCACTTCTGTGGCCCCTTTCTCTCGGACCAGTGAACCTCGCCCGGGAGCGCTCCCAAATAAAGCTTGTTTAAGCTCTCCTCCGTTTCTTGGTGCCATGCCTTATATTTGGTGCCGAAACCCAGGAGGGGTACCAAGCCCCGCGGGTTACCGTGCGGGCCGCTCCTCCCCTCCCCCAGGAGACAACCAGGGAACCTCTACTCATCTACCCGATCCTGCAGAAAACGGGGTAAGTCCCCCTCCCTTGTTCCCTCCGACCCTCAGAGTCCCTGCCCGCCGGACTCCCTGTCCTTAATCGCGGCCGCGTCAGGGACTCCTCCGTCCTCTCTCCGGGCCTCGGGCAACTGTGGAGACGTCCCAATCGCCTGACTGCCCTCCGACTGCCGTGAATTGGAGACTGAGACCAGGGACGCCTCTCTCCCTCTCCATACACTCAGGGACAGACTGGGGGTCATGGGAACCTCACAATCGAAACCAGATCCTAAGACGCCCCTGGGGTGTCTCCTAGCCAATTTTACAGCCCTCGGTTTCTCCCAAGATCTCCGTAGCCGATGGCTTATCCTCTAGACAATCAATTCAAATGGCCTCCTGAAGGGACTTTCGATTTTAACATCCTCCGTGATCTAGATAATTACTGCCGCAGGACGGGCAAATGGTCTGAGGTCCCCTATGTCCAGGCCTTCTGGTATTTACGCTCCCGCCCTTCCCTCTACATCTCCTACATCCAAGCCCCTAATTTCCTTTGACGATGACCCCTCTCCACTAGCCGACCCTCCCGAATCTCTCGCCACTCCCCGCTCCAGAACTCCTCTCCAACCTCCACCCTACCCTGAAGTGGTCCCTCCTCCTCCCGAACCCGCTCCGGCCCCTCCAACCGCTCCCCCGCCTCCCTCAACGGTTTCTCCTCCCACGCCCCTTGCTTCGCCAATTAGTGCCCATACACGCTCTCACGACTCCCAAGATGCAAATCTCCTGTGCCCTCTGAGGGAGGTAGCAGGAGCGGAAGGATTAGTTAGAGTTCATGTTCCCTTTTCCCTCCAAGATCTCTCTCAAATAGAAAAGCGATTAGGCTCCTTTTCTGCCGACTCTTCCCGCTACATCAAAGAATTTCGCTCTCTCTCTCAAGCTTACGATCTAACCTGGCACGATATCTTTGTGATCCTATCTTCTACTCTGATCCCTGACGAGAGGGAAAGAATTCAAACTGCTGCTCGAAACCGTGCAGATCAGGTTCACCTTACCGACAACTCCATGCCCGTCGGAGCGACTGCCGTACCCGGCACCGATCCAGGCTGGACTTTTCAGGATGGCCAAGATGGCCGCCGTAAACGCGACCTCATGATCCAATGCCTCCCGGCTGGCATGCAGGCCGCCGCTCATAAGGTGGTCAATTTTGAAAAACTAAAAGAGATAACCCAAGACCCTAACGAAAATCCGCTATCTTTCTCAATCTTCTTACAGAGGCCTTAACTCTCTACACCCGGCTGGACCCCGACACCCCGGCAGGGGCAACGGTCCTAGCCACCCATTTTATTACCCAGTCAGCCCCGGACATCTGAAAGAAATTAAAACGGGCAGAAGACGGCCCTCAGACCCCTATTCGAGATCTGGTAAAGATGGCCTTTAAAGTCTATAATGGCCGTGAGGATTTGGCAGAATCCAGCCGACAGGCTCGGATGCACCAAAAGGCGGCTCTCCAAACCCAAGCTCTTGTAGCCGCCCTAAGGCCGGCCATCTCCCATAGATCACAGCATCCACGGGGTCCGCAAAAGGGAACCCCGCCGGGGGCCTGCTTCAAATGCGGAAAAGAAGGCCACTGGGCTCACCAATGTCCCAATCCCCAACTTCCTTCTAAGCCCTGTCCCAGCTGCGGGCTAACGGGCCACTGGAAGAGTGACTGCCCTACGACTGGCCCTCCCTCAGCGTCTCCACGCGGGGGGCAGGCCGACCCAACGGCATTACCACTCAAACTGCTGGGATTGGCTGACGACTGACGGCGCCCGGACTCGAAGACCCCCATCACCCTCGCCGAGCCCAGGGCAACGCTACATGTAGCGGGTATCTCATTTCTGGTGGACACGGGGTCTACCTATTCGGTCCTGCCTACTTATACCGGGCCGGTTTCTCCTTCCCAGATCTCGGTCATGGGTATTGATGGCAAACCGTCCTTCCGACTCCAGACCGGCCCCCTCTCATGTTACATCGAGAGGCTCCCTTTCACTCATTCTTTCTTAGTCATACCGTCCTGCCGGGTTCCTCTGCTACGTCATGATGTTCTCTTCCAATTACGGGCCTCTCTCCAACTGGCCAGGCTTGATCCTAAGGCCCCCTCCTCTCAACTCCTGCTCCCCCTCCTCGGTCTGGTAGCGGAACCCCCTCCCTCCTCTCTCCCTCCTCCCATCTCCCCCAACCTGATAGACCCCCCAGGCCTGGGATACATCAAAGCCCATAATAGCAACACACCATTCCCCCGTCCTCATCCGCCTAAAGGACCCCTCCAAATTTCCATCAAGGCCCCAATTTCCCATCTCTGAGACCCACCTTAGGGGCCTACAACCTATTATCACCAGACTCCTAAACCAGGGACTCCTTATCCCCACTGACTCTCCTTGCAACACCCCCATCCTACCTGTCCGCAAGGCCTCTGGGGATTATCGCCTGGTCCAGGACCTGCGACTAATCAATGAGGCCATAATTCCTCTCCACCCAGTAGTACCAAACCCATACACCTTGCTCTCCCATATCCCCCCATCCACAACCCACTTTACGGTTCTGGATCTCAAATATGCCTTTTTCACTATCCCCCTACATCCCGACTCCTATTTCCTCTTCGCCTTTACCTGGATGGATCCGGATACTCATACTTCCAGTCAGCTCACCTGGACAGTTCTTCCCCAGGGCTTCCGCGACAGTCCTCACCTCTTCGGTCAGGCGCTGGCACGGGACCTCACTTCCTGCTCCCTTACCCCCAGCACACTCCTTCAATATGTAGATGACCTCCTCCTCTGTAGCCCATCTCAGCCTCTCAAGACAACATACTGCAGATCTCCTCAATTACCTTGGCTCTCGCGGTTATCAGGTCTCCCCAGCCAAGGCTCAGTTATCTGTATCTTCTGTAACCTACCTGGGGCTCCACCTTAACCCCTACCGCAAAAGGTCTAACAGCCGATCGCACCCGGATTATCTGTGAACTCCAGCCTCCGGAAACAGCGGAACAAATTCTCTCCTTTTTGGGCCTTATAGGATTTTTCCGACACTGGATCCCTAACTTTGCTCTCGTCACTAAACCCTTATATCTAGCCTCTAAAGAAAACCCTCAAGGACCCCTCACCTCTCCTTCCGCCATTCGACAGGCCTTTCTCACCCTCCGTAAGGGATATACATCACAATCTGACCCTTCTGTTTGAGTTCTACAGATATACATCACAATCTGACCCTTCTGTTTGAGTTCTACAGGAGCTCGGCCCCACCTAGGTGGAGGATGGAATGGTGATGTTGACCTTTTCTGACCCTCATGACTTCAGTCAACTAAAGTTTGGACACTGTCATCCTTTGCCCCAGTTCTGTGCTGAATTCTCTCCTGCTCAAGCCCCTTCATGAAGCTTAAAACTTCCCCAATTTTGCTGTTTGAGGAGACAGTGAAACTGAGCAGGACCCTGTGGGGCTCCTGTGCCCAGGAGCCTTTCTGTTCAGCTTCCTTGACCTTCCCTGAGTCCCAAAGGGCAGGTTCAAACAGTTGCTAATTAGGGAAGGGAGGGGATGCAGAGACAAGGGAGGATCAGCTAGGAAACAATAGTGCAGCCTTGGAGGAGGGTCCTGGTTCCACCTCAAGGGATACACATAGCAATATCTTTGAGCTCTTTACAGAACGAAAACCCCCAACAAATGGAAGATGGAACCGCTGGATGAAGCATTCTTCAGAGAAGATCAGGAGACCACCTGAGGCCCTGCACACACCCTGATCCATATCAGCAGCACCACCCTTGAACCATTGCTATCAAACTCCTCACCAAACTCCCCTGGGTTGGGACCCACGGTTTCAAGGGTGGGAGCCCACTGTGTCCCCCTTCGCCTGGCAAAGCAATAAAATTATTCATTTCTACTTCACCCAAAACTGTCTCCGAGATTCAATTCAGCGCTGGTGCACAGAGGCCGAGTTTTTGGCATCAACACTGCTTTGGAAAAGACCTCTGGTGTTCTGCTTACTTGAGGAAAGTAATAAATCCTTCCTTCTCTCGCTTTTTTTTGTTTTGTTTTTTGCGGTACGCGGGCCTCTCACTGTTGTGGCCTCTCCCGTTGTGGAGCACAGGCTCAGCGGCTGTGGCTCACGGGCCCAGCCGCTCCGCAGCATGTGGGATCTTCCCGGACCGGGGCACGAACCCGTGTCCCCTGCATCGGCAGGCGGACTCTCAACCACTGTGCCACCAGGGAAGCCCACCTTCTCTCGCTTTTTATCTTGGTTGTGTCTTTTGGCTTGACACAGGTAACGACCATATTGAGATATCACTTCACACTTATTAAAACAGCTAAAATAAAAATGGGTGACAATACCAAATGATGGCAAGGATGTGGAGAAAGTGAATCTCTCTTACATTGCTGGTGGGAATGTAAAATGGTATACCCTCTGGAAAGCAGCTTGGCAAACTTACTTTAGTTAAAAAAAACTAAACATGCAACTAAAATATGACCCAGCAATTGCACTCCTGGACATTTAGTTCAGAAAAATGGAAACCCACGATCACACAAAAACCTATGTGTGACTGTGCATCAAAGCTTTATTTGTAATACTAAAAACTGGAAACTAAACTAAAATACTAAAAACTGGAAACAACTAAAACGTCCCTCAGTGGGTGACTGGTTAAACAAATGTGGCACATCGTTTCCATGGAACTTCACTCATCAATAAAAAAGAATGAACTATTGATACATAGGACAACATGGATGGACCTCAGAGCATTACACTGAGTGAAAAAAAGCCAATCTCAAAAGGTCACATACTGTATGATTCCGATTAAATAACATTGTCAAATGACATCATAGAGATGGAGAGCAGATTAACGGTTGCCAAGGTGTAGGAGTGGTGGGAGGGAGAGTTGTGGGTGCGTGTAGTGTAAGTAACTGACAATTATACAGCTTTTTTGATTGTAAAATGTACGTGTCTGACATTAAGCTTTCGATTGCTGCGACATCTACTTCAAAGTCATTCATCTTGAGCAAACACACCGCTTATTACACAAGCAGTTAAGGAGCCAGGCTGCCCCAACCATGAAGTTCCCCTTTTGGAAAGCCCTGGCTGACCTCGACAACTGACCATTTGAGTGAGCGACCCCGTTTTCCCTTCCCACACTTCAATTCCGAAAAGAGTAAACCTGAGAAACCCTAGGCAACCCATCCTCGAGCCCAGTAAAGGCAGAACCCCAGGTCCGTACTCTCTTTCTCTCTCTCTCTCTCTCTCTCTCTCTCTCCCTGTGACCTTGCTGTGTGGCCCCAGACATGCTGTGTACCTTCCAGGACTTGTGGGTAATAAACCTTGTTTTTACAAAGTTCCCTGATGGTTGTTGACAAGGTGTGTCTTGTAATCATAATAAGAACCACAAGGGCCGGTCCAGCCACAACACTGGTTCCAAAAGGGGAAACATCTGAGGGGGCTTGTCAAGAACATTATAGCCTTGGCATTTCTAGCCCACAGCATCACTACCTGTAGGCTGAGAGGTACACAAAACGGCATGATTTTCAGGGGTATTTGTGGTGATGGAACAGTTCTGTCTCTTGATTGCAGTAGTGCTTACGTGAATTTTTACGTGATAAAATAAAAAGTGCACACACATGTACTGTAGCAATATCAATTTCCTGGCTTTGCTACTGTTACTGTAGTTAGGTAAGGTATAAAATGTTTGCAACTTCCTGTGAGTCTATAAGTATTACAACATAAAATGTTAAACATATAATTATGTTGTATGTAAACTACACCACAATAAAGTTAATTTTTAAGTGATCTTTTAATTGTTTGGCAAAATGCAGTGCAACAGCCTGAATTCATGCTTTGGAGCCAGGAAGAATTGTGCTGTACCCATTATTTTCTTGTTTAATCTCGGAGTAATGTCTTAACCTCTCTGAGTATCCATTTCATCACGTGTAAAATAGATATAATACTATCCATATTACAAGGTTGTTGTGAGGTGAAGAAATTTATATAGAATGTTTAGTTCACGCTCAGTATTCCACAGATTTTGGTTTTCTTTATCTTTTCCTTTATCCCATTATGAGATTTATTACGTAAAAGAATTCAAAAATCATTAAAACGTCTGTCAGGTTTCTCTATTTTAGCGGTTAGAAATATAGTCATAGCATTGGGACTCGCCCAGCCCTTACCTTTCCTTCAGGAATTCTATGCCCAATAAATTCACCCAACACATGAATTGTGGTTTACCAGGGAACAATGCTAAGAGTTACCACCAGGTGGCAGACCATCCTCTCTACTGAAAGATCAGTTTGGTCGCCAGAGGTGATGGTAACTCACTATATTTCCACTATGAAGTCTTGTTGTATTTACTGCTGTGAAGAATTTCTGGAACAGCCCAGTTTCTCCAGATTTTCTGGCCCTGAGATTTTGAATATGATCCAACCCTGTACTCAGTTAAACTTGGTTCAACAGTATATCAAATATTTATCAAGCTCATATGACAGATAACTGTGCGAAGGGCTGAGGGACCAGAGCCGTAGGCTGTATGGCACTGTTGCTTTTAGATTGTGTGTGTGTGTGTGTGTGTGTGTGTGTGTGTGTGTGTGTGTGTTTATTGCAAGGTGGTTTTCCATCAAATCCTCCTATATAAATCACACAAGGTATTGCAAAAAGCATTTATTCTACTTTGCACCCAAACTGCTATGGCCTGGGCCAAGCTAGAAAGAATAAGACCAAGTGGGCAAAAGTGATTCAGTTGGATTTCAAACCAACTACTGTACCTTCTCAAAATATCTGGGGTCGTAGGGTAAACAATCTGTCCCAGTTTTCCCAGGACTTTCCCAGCTTTAGATCTGAAAATCCCACATCCCATGAAAGCCCTCAGTTCCAGGCAAAATGGAATGGGGTAGACAAGTGCGCACAGCCTGTACCTCAGTAATGGATACGCTGCAGTGACTGTGACGGGTTTTCAAGGGAAACAAGGCTCAGGGCTCTGTGGACAATTGCCTCTGTGGCTAGTGTGTTTGATCTCGCAGGGAACCAGAGCCGGAGCAGACAGGCATCCCATGATAATGACTCATAGCACCTGAGAACGGCAGCACCTGGGGAGGGCGGGCAGCAACCATCCAGGCACCCTCAGGAGAACCTAAGTCTAGTCTGGGTGAATCATGAGGCACTGTCACCAGCGTCATCCCCTCCTCCAACCTCAGTGGGATGCAGTCGTTTCCTGTGTCATACTTAGGCTCTGATAGAACAAATACAGATGTTTATAAAGATAAGTCTTCCTTTGTCTACTCTTTGGTTAGCCTGAAGTAGCGTTTGTATATGAAATGAAAGATAAATGACTGAATCTTTCTCTTTTTTTATAGGTCACTGTCACTTTCAACATGGTCCTAATTGATAATGCCCCATCCTGATACTTTTACCCTTGTATTTGGTCACCAATATATTTGCATTTCTCCCTCACTCAACTGCAAGCTTCCTGGGGGTAAGAGTGGTATCAATCATCCCCAGAGATTCTAGTTCTCTACCTGCCATATAATTGATAGCCAAGACTGTTTGTTGAATGAGTGAATGACTGTATTCTAGCCCAGGATTTTGTCTGTGTTTTTACCTTTATGCTGCTACCTCAGATACCTTCCAAGCGGGACTTCTCTCGTACTTCTCTGACCTTGAATTAGAGACAGGATGGAGCCGCCTTCTTTTTTTTTTTTTAAAGATCCGTTTTTTTAAGCATTTTTAAAAAATTTATTTATTTTACTTATTTATTTTTGGCTGCGTTGGGTCTTCATTGCTGCACGCGGGCTTTCTCTAGTTGTGGCAAGCAGGGGCTACTCTTCATTGTGGTGCGCGGGCTTCTCATTGCGGTGGCTTCTCTTGTTGCAGAGCACAGGCTCTAGGCCTTCAAGCTTCAGTAGTTGTGGCACGTGGCTCAGTAGTTACGGCTCGCGGGCTCTAGAGCACAGGCTCAGTAGTTGTGGTACACGGGCTTAGTTGCTCCGTGGCATGTGGGATCCTCCTGGACCAGGGATCGAACCCATGTCCCCTGCATTGGCAGGAGGATTCCTAACCACTGCACCACCAGGGAAGCCCTGGAGCCTTCTTAATAAAACCAAAACCCAGGTTCCAAACTGGATATAGACCAAGAATCTCCATGTGAAGTGCAGGCAGCTGGGCCCTGAGGTTGCACCCTTGTTCAGACTCCTTGGTCTTTTTCCTCGCTTGCCCAGCTGTGAACAAACTCTTCCTATTAGACCTTCTGAAACAGCTGTGAGCAAACAATCCCCACTTCAAGAAGGAGTGGGCAATGATATCAATACTTAAGTATGAGGGCTCTTTTTTTTAACTTATGTAAAAAAAAAAAAAGCTTGTAGATCTCTACTAGTTAGCAGTTGTTTTTTCCAGTATTTGTGAACCAAATGAAACCCACAATGAAATATCTGCTATAAATTCTTCAGTGATTTTAAATATCTTTGAATTTTATTAAAGATGCCATTTCTACATTTATTGGATTGTCATATATGTGTGTGATACATTGTTTATTCTACCTACAGCCAAAGGCTTGGTGATTGCAAGTCTGGCAGTAATTCCTTAGTTCCTAAGGTTGGGATCAACATATGAAGAAAGAGGAGGTAGCTTGGATCCAAGTTACAGCTTGACCCCAAACTCAAGAGACTCCCCCATTCACATAGGATCCTGGGAAAATAAGGGATGCTTAATGCTTCCTTCGTTGATACCAGTTATGAGTCTCCCCACCCTTCTAGAAAGATGTTCCTTCAGGATCCCCCAAAGAAACATTTGATACCTCCAGGAGTTCTTAAGGGCTAGATGCCAGTTCAAAGGTCTTTGACTTTGAAAAACAAGCAACAAAAGGTGGGGGACTTTCACATATAGGGGAAGTCCATGTCCTTACAAGGATCCTGGAAACCATCAGGCCTGTCCATGGACGTCCTATGGCTCCATCACTCGTCTCCTTGTAAGCTACATCTGTTTTGACCCCACTTTGCCTGTGTTCCAGATGTTACCCTCGGCTCATTCAGTGTTACTGGTTTGCTATCTCTTATTATAATCTTGATACCTGGTGTTTGGGTCAAGGTGTACACTCAAAGAACAGAACTGGCTTATGCAAAAAGGATTTAATTTGGAATATTTTAAAGCCTACAGCATTGTTACAAGGCTTGAAGGCACAGGGTCTAGAAGGTTGGACTTTCAGGAACAGCTCCCAAATCCATGCTGAGGAAATGGACCACCAGAGACTCTGCCGCATTGGTAGCCTTCCTCACCCCCCGGCTCTAGAACACTTGCTACCAACCACAGAGCAAGATGGGTGCCTCTTATCTTGTCACCTCTCCCACTTAACTCAGTCCTGAGTTCAAATGTCACCTGAGTACTTAGGATCAGAGGAATGGGAATCAGATTCAGAGCCGTAGATGCAATGGGAAATGTGGTTTTTAGGTTTCTTGTTTCTACCATACAGGAAGGCACCCTAGAAGAGGCTGGAACTGTTGGGGAGGGGTACCCCCTGCACCTGGCCACACTTCATCTTGGCTTTTACCCGCATTGGAAATCTGATATCCCACCCAGATTCTCTGGGACCTTGTTTTATTTGTTTGCTTGCTTGTTTATTTATTTGCTTGTGCCGGGTCTTAGTTGCAGCAGGTGGGCTTCTTACTTGTTATTCGCTGGCTCCTTAGTTGCGGCATGCAGGCTCCTTAGTTGTGGCATGTGAACTCTTGGTTGCAGCATGCAGGTGGGATCTAGTTCCCTGACCACGGATCGAACCCAGGCCCCCTGCACTGGGAGCACAGAGTCTTATCCACTGAGCCAGCAGGGAAGTCCCTGGGACCTTGTTAATCTAATGTGAGCTGTGGACCAATGGACCAACATAATCAGCACCACCTGTGAGCTTTTAGAAATGCAGACTCTCAGGTCTCACCCCTACTTAATTAGAATCTACATTTTAACAAGGTCCCTAGGTGGTTTGTATGAATATTAGAGCTTGAGAAGGACTGGTCAGACACTGGTTCTCAAATTTGACTTCATGTTGGAATTACGGAGGGAGATTTAAAAACTACCAGTGCCTGGGGTGGGGGAGGGATGGATTGGGAATTTGGGATTAGCAGTTGCAAACTATTATATACAGAATGGATAAACAACAGGTCCTACTGTCTAGCACAGGGAACCATATTCAATATCCTGTGATAAATCATAATGGAAAAGAGTACAAAAAAGAATGTGTATATATATATATAGAGAGAGAGAGAGAGAGAGAGAATGTGTGTATATGTGTATAGAATGTGTATATGTATAGAATGTGTAAATATATGTATATACATATATAACTGCTGTACGTTACATATGAATGTTGCTAAGAGAGTAAACCCTAAATTCTCATCACAAGGAAAAGGATGTGTTTTCTACTTCTTTAATTTGTCTCTGTATGAGATGATGGATGTTCACTAAACTTACTGCGGTCATCATTTCAAAATGTATGTAAGTCAAATCATGATGCTATATGCCTAAACTTTCACAGTGCTCTCTGTGAATTCTCTCTTAATAAAGCTAGAAGAAAAAAAGTGGTGTTCTGGGTTACAGGGTACATACATCAATACAGTGTCTTCTCCAGAGATATTTGTACAACTGGTATTTCATTCAGAGCTGGACAGATCCCACCTGAAAAGACTTGAAGATGAGCCACATAAGTGAACAATGTTCATTTCCCGAAGTGTATCTACACCGCCCCTCCCCCACCTCTCTGGCATTAACCTTACCGTGACCTTCTTTAGTCTGTAGTGAGACCATTTTAGGTCAGATGATATAAGATTTAAGTGGTCCCACCCTCCTTAATCCCCTGTATCTACACTGTTAGTAACCAGAATTAGAAAAGTTAACATTTCACAATGGATCTATGATGCCTGAGATGCCTGATGTGTAAAATAAACAAGCAATTATCAAAATCAGTTTGTGTGACTAGTCACCAGGCACTATTTAGTGACAGAGGCCGGGCTTCCAAAAAAGTTCTAACATTGGCATCTCTGAAGAGGAAAGACTGAAAGAAAAAAAAATGCAAGAAAAAAAAAGAGAAAGAAAAGAAAAGGGGAAGATTTTAGAATGGGAAGCGAGAAGTGAAATTTAGAGAATATTTAGTAGATGAAATCATAAAATCTCACCCCCAAAAATAGTTTGAATGGGGCTTCCCTGGTGGCACAGTGGTTGAGAGTCCGCCTGCCAATGCAGGGGACACGGGTTCATGCCCCGGTCCGGGAAGATCCCACATGCGGTGGAGCAGCTGGGCCCGTGAGCCATGGCCGCTGGGCCTGCGCGTCCGGAGCCTGTGCTCCGCAATGGGAGAGGCCACAACAGTGAGAGGCCCGCGTATCGCAAAAAAAAAAAAGGGGGGGAAACTATGACCTGGGCACCCTGCAGTTCTCTTAGGAGCAATCCCTCTGAAATGAGATTCCCTGCTGGCCAGAAAGGAGACAAATATGACCAAGAGTCATCTATAAGGTCTCGTGAATGAGGGCAGGCAGCCTGCAGAGCGGGACCATGTGAGTTGGGCGTGGGTCTGAGCATGGTCCCCCTAGCCCTTTTGTTCTCCTAAAGGAGAGGAAAAGGAGCTTAACTAGAATCACAAACTGGCCAAGCCTAGAGAGCTCTGGGACTATACCTGTAAGCATCCCAGGAATATTTGCATGGGAGAATCTCCAGAAACCCAAGATTTCTCTTAAGAGGTGCTGAGCATTGAATTTTTAAAATATTACCATCATGGAACTTTATTTTGAGGTCACTTGCTGTAGGGTTTGAACATGTGAGTTATATTTGCCTGATACTAAATTGATTGGACAATATTCTGGCACAGATATAAAAGCCACCTATAGATTCATTGCTGTGAGATGGACTCGAAAAATTGAATCAGTTTCTCATCAATATACTCCCCCTTTTTTTTCTCTCCCCCTGGATTAAGCAGAATACGATCAGTTTCTTGTGACATCTCAGAGACTTTAAAACAAATGTGCTTAATGAACCTCCAGGAGATTCCAGGGCTAGAGTGGACTGGCTTTTGGAAACTTATTTATCTATGTGACCCTTTTTTTCAAGAAGCATTTCTTGAGATTAGTGTTTCATGGGACACATGAAATAACTGTAAAGTAATCTTCTATAAAAGACGCTTTTCCTATTAATCCCCAGTTTTCTGTTCTTTTTGCTTGCAGAACAAAGCTCTCAGTCTGACATGAGAGGCCCTTCACACTCTGTCGTCTGCTCTATAGCTGCATCTCCCACAATTTCTGTTCAGTGATGCAGCCAAATTCACCACTCCTGGAACCCATCAAGTCCATGCCCATCTTTTGTTCACGGAAGAAGGATTTATTTGGTTTGTATGACAAGAAAGGCGTATGTACAAAGTCCTATCCTAGTATGTGTGCACAAAGGGCCTTTTGCATTTAAAAAAGAAATAAGTAAGGCTACCAGTTCTGTGAGGCCCTTACAGCTCTGGGAAACGTAATATGAACTAAGAACCAGTCATAAGAGCTGGGGTTTACATTCAAAGGGCTTTTCTGAAAGCTTCTGTCTTCGTGGTTTTGGTTATTTATATGCTTTGGTTTTGCAGAGGACCAATTAGAGTTTCCTCCTTTAACCATCACAGACAAGCAGAAGGAAAAAACAAAGTCTCTGGTGTTACCACAGGCTAAGAAATACGCCCAAATGCCTGCAGAGTGATACCATACCGTAGTCAAGGCTGGACCCGACTTGAGTAGGCGCCTGTAGACGCCCTTCCATGGCAAAAGTTTGCTGTGCTTGAAAAGTTTCCCTTCGGAGAGAAGATTCTCTCTCTCACCCTGAAAGAACCTTTAGTTGGGGGTTATCTCTGCTCCCCGCTGAACTGCTCATGGCTGGCTACCTGGTACACATTCAAGTTCATGACGTGCTTGGCCTTTTGACTTAGGAAAACAATTCTGAGGAAATGTGGGAGGCCTGAGCTCTGTGTGGAAACCACCCTTCCTGCCTTCTTTTCAGAACTAAGATCAAGAACTTAGTCCCCCCCTTTTCTTATGAAAGGGGGACTTCCCTTAACCTTCCCAGTGGTTAAGACTCCGTGCTTCCACTGCAGGGGGCATGGGTGAAGGTTTCGGGGAACTGAGATCCCACATGCCTCTCAGCCAAAAAAAAAGAAAAAGAAAAAAGGTTTTTTTATGAAAAGGCAGTTTTCCCCCAATTTAGCAAAGAGGGAGATGGTCATCGGAGAGGTGGTCAAAGGGATAAGGTGGAGGACAGTCTTCCACCTTACAGCCTCTCTCTGATCTCCACTTTTTAGCTTCTGCCAATTCTATCAAAATAAACTGGTAAAGGAAGCACAGATCTTCCGCGCCCCACCCACTGGCAGCCTGGCCACAGCCCCATCTGCCTTGGGGTTTCAGAAAAACAGATCCATATCTGAGTCACTGTTGGCCTCTCTGAGTGAAACAGGGGCTGGCCTCCAGGGTCAGGTGATTGTCACACTACTGAAAACGTAATCACCAAGCCAATAGGAGGAGTTTATTATAAGCACACATTCCCTGCTTCTGGAATTCAAGAGCTGCAAGGAAGCTGCTTTCAAATTGAAAGGAGGATTCCAGGATGCTGCAGGCTGCTGGGAAAGGAAGAATATGGAAACATCTCCTTACCTCAAAGCACAGCTGCGAGAGAGGAAGCCTGAGTTTCTACAGGCTCACCAGAAGAGCAAACGTAGCGGGCTGACAACCATCCACTTCGCTCAGCCGTGGTTGATCATTTCTCTCAGAATGTGGTTGTGAGGGGAAGGCTGTAAGGTGCAGGGTAGTACTGGCTATGACTCCTGTTCCTGGAGGGGATCTCTGAACTCAGCACTAAGGGAAGGGTGGAGGCCCCCACGGTCTCAATTCCAGAACAAGTGCAGGAAAACACCACTCATTCTAGTCATTCATTTAATCATTGGTCATTTCACATCATTTCACCAATATTTATCATTTATTTATTTATTATAAATTTATTTATTTATTTATTATTTTTGGCCGCGTTGGGTCTTCGTTGCTGCGCACGGGCTTTCTCTGGTTGCGGCGAGCATGGGCTACTCTTTGTTGTGGTGTGCGGGCTTCTCATCGCAGCAGCTTCTCTTGTGGAGCACGGGCTCTAGGCACGTGGGCTCAGTAGTTGTGTCACACAGGCTGAGTAGTTGTGGCGCATGGGTTCGTTGCTCCGCGGCATGTGAGATCTTCCCTGACCGGGGCTCGAACCCATGTCCCCTGCACAGGCAGGCGGATTCTTAACCACTGCACCACCAGGGAAGCCCAGCCAAATAAATTTTTAAAAATTTAGAAAAACCTGATGAATAAAGATAACAGCCACCCATCCTTCAAATCTCAGCATCCAAGCTTTAGAATGTGAAAGCCAAGAATTACACAACATGTTAAAGAGGCATCAAAATTATAATTGAAAGACACATTCTAGTTTCTATTTTTACTTTTTGGCTCTTGAGAGAATAAAAAGCCTTAGGACTGGAGGCACCCAGAAAAGACATCTTGAAGTTGATCTTTAGCTGCAAATTTATTGTATATTTACCGATATCTAAGGAAGAAAATTTCATTGCTTCCTGGATGAATCACTTTGGCGTTGAATAACTTCCTTAGCTTTCACCTACATCTAGTCTCTTGAGCTTATCTAAGACGCTCTGGTTTGGTGATCAGGAGTGTTATTATTCTACATTTTCACAATTCAACATCACCGTGCAACAACCCTCAACAAGCCATATAAGCCTCTCAAACAGGGGGATTTATGTGAGTCGGTGGGCTCAGGTGAACTGGGGGGACTGAAAACACAACCCTCGTCCACTGGGCCAATGGATGGGACCTTCTTTGTCGTGAGCAGGTAGCAGAGCTCTTGCCTTGAGCTACCATGAGTCACTGCATGTCTTCCTGCACAGGAATCTTTCGTGTTGTTTCTTCTCTGTTTTTGCTTTGAAATCTGCTTTTTAATGTCCAGGTAGTTATTTATTTATTTATTTATTTTAATTGAAGTACAATTGATTTACAATGTTGTGTTAGTTTTGAAATGGAGCAGGACCCTGTGGTCTTTGCCCCCCATGTCCTCCGTCTGCCTTTTGTCTATGGAAAAACTTTAGCCAAAGAATAAGTTTAGTCAGAGAAGTGAGAAAATGCAGAAGCAAAGAAAAGCAGTCGAACAGGACAAAATAATAATAGGTTAGTCAGTAAGCAAAGTCAAGGCCCTTTAGTTCCTTCTTAAGGGCTATAGATAATATTCTGAGCCATATCCTCTGAGCTGTCTTACAGATACTAAAACCCCCATCAGGTGGAAGAAGTTAACTACATGATGACCAGACTGTAGCCATGACACAAGCTGCCGCAATTCTGAGAACTGGCCTCAAGGAAATGGGAATAACCCGACCCTGGAACTGAAGAATAACCGTACTTAAAACAATCAAGAGAGGGCTTCCCTGGTGGCGCAGTGGTTGAGAGTCCGCCTGCCGATGCAGGGGACACGGGTTCATGCCCCGGTCCGGGAAGATCCCACATGCTGCGGAGCGGCTGGGCCCGTGAGCCATGGCCGCTGAGCCTGCGCATCTGGAGCCTGTGCTCCGCAACGGGAGAGGCCACAGCAGTGAGAGGCCCGCGTACTGCAAAAAAAAAAAAACAAAAAAACCCAAAAAAACAATCAAGAGGATGCTGATCAGACTACCGCATGGCCAATTTCAAGATGACTGTCAGAGCCGACTGTGCTGTTTCTGCCTGTGGCCCCCTCCCTCCATCTATAAAAGCTCTTGCCCCTGATTGTTGGGTGGGGGGAGGAGTTGGCCTTTGGACAGGAGTCCACCCTCCCCACCCGCTTCCCATGTTGCCAGCATCTAAAATAAAGCAAACCTTCCTTTCCACCAACCTTGCCTCTCTATTGGCTTTTGAGCAGTGAGCAGCCAGACCCAAATTTTGGTTACAGTTTCTGCTGTACAGCAAAGTAATTCAGTTATACACACACACACACACACACACACACACACACACACACATAGATATTCTTTTATTCTTTCTCAGATTCTTTTCCATTATGGCGTATTATAGGATACTGAACATAGTTCCCTTTGTTACACAGTAGTACTCTGTTGTTTATTTTATATATAGCAGTAGTTTGTATCTGCTAATCCCAAGCTCCTAATTATCCCCCCCCTTCCTCTTTGGTAACCATAAGTTTGTTTTTCATGTCTGTGAGTCTGTTTCTGCTTTGTGAGTAAGTTCATTTGTATCATATTTTAGATTCTACATATAAGAGGTATCATATGCTATTTGTCTTTCTCTTTCTGATTTACTTAACTTAGTATGGTAACTTTTAGGTCCATCCATGTTGCTGCAAATGGCAGTATTTAATTCTTTTTTATGACTGAGTAGTATTCCGTTTTGTGTGTGTGTGTGTGTGTGTGTGTGTGTGTGTGTACACCACATCTTTTTTTTATATAAATTATTTAATTTTTGGCAGCATTCGGTCTTCGTTGCTGTGCACAGGCTTTCTCTAGTTGCAGCAAGCAGGGGCTACTCTTCGTTGTGGTGCGCAGCCTTCTCACTGCAGTGGCTTCTCTTTGCTGCAGAGCACGGGCTCTAGGCACGCAGGCTGAGTAGTTGTGGCTCACGGGCTCTAGAGCACAGGCTCAGTAGTTGTGGTGCACGGGCTTAGTTGCTCCAAGTCATGTGGGATCTTCCCAGACTAGGGCTCGAATCCATGTCCCCTGCATTGGCAGGCGGATTCTTAACCACTACACCACCAGGGAAGTCCCTATACTGCATCTTTTTTAATCCATTCATCTGTACATGGAATGTCCAGGTAGTTTTAAAACCTCCATTGAACAGGAAGAGGCAGGACAGTCATGAGGCCTCTATTTCTCTAGTGCAGCTCTTGTTTCTCAGACTTCACCAATGAAGAGAAAATCCAGGGCCCAAGTCATAGCCCCAGAGACTGATCCTCTAAGGCCCACTAAGTCTTCCTGGAACTCTAGCTCCACAGTTGGCCATGCTAAGGCCCCACCCTAGAGTTCTTCCTCTCCTCAGTACTAGACATTTGTTGTTTTTGTCTGCCCAGCCTCCATCGCCTCCTTGGCTGATAGAGGAACACTGATTTCCTGTAGGATCATTCCCTTCCCCAAATTACCATATGATCTAGCAATCCCGCTTCTGGGTCCATACACAAAAGCACTGAAAGCACCCATCTTCATAGCAGCATTATTTACAATTGTTAAAATGTGGAAGCAACCCAGGTGTCCATAAATGGATGAATGGATAAGCAAAATATGTTATATACATACAATGGAATATTACTTGGCTTAAAAAGGAAGGAAATTGTGACGTATGCTACAACGTGGTTGAACCTTGAGGATACTATGCTAGGTGAAATAAACCAGACCCAAAAAGACAATATTGTATGAGTCCACTTATATGACGTACTTAGAATAGTCAAAATCTTGGAGACAGAAAGTAGAATGGCGGTTGCCAAGGTTATTGTTTAATGAGTATAGGGTTTCAGTTTTACAAAATGAAAAGAAGTCTGGACATGAGTGGTGGTGATGGCCACACAACATTATGAATGTGTTTAATAACATTGAACTTCATCCTTAAAAATGGTTAGAACAGTAAAT
Source organism: Monodon monoceros (assembly GCF_005190385.1). Taxonomy (NCBI): domain Eukaryota; kingdom Metazoa; phylum Chordata; class Mammalia; order Artiodactyla; family Monodontidae; genus Monodon; species Monodon monoceros. Next base: position 12,333,693 of record NW_021703775.1, read on the forward strand.
TTTATGTTATGTGTATTTTACCATAATAAAAAAAAATTGGAAAAAAATCTCTTGGGAGCTTTTAACCAGTCTGATGCCCAGGTTGCATCTCTGACTCATTAATTACATTAGATTCTCTGAGGGTGGGATCCAGGCAGCTATATATATATTTATAAAGCTCCCTTGGTAACCCCAAAGCGGTTAAAGCAGTATCCTAGTACACTAAAGGTAAAGTATATGTCACTTCTCCCTTCTCAAACTTTTCTGGAACAACACTGAGTGGAATATTCATTAGGACCACCTGTACATTAATAAAATATAAAAACCTATATTATTTACGGGGTTATTTCTCTTGTATCATCTTTCTCCACCCCCTCCCACTCTTGCTTCTTTCCCTCACCTTCTCTTCCTTTCTGCCAAGTATAATTTGTGTAAATTCAGTGTTTATATGATGCTCTGTTCCTCCTCTATCAATTTGTCTTCCAAAACAGAGATTCACGCTTTCACTGCCTTTCCACCTCCAGTCTGTATCTTGTCTCAAGTTCTAGGTCTAGTTCCTAACTTCCTGCCCCCCTCTCCTTTACCTTTCATTCCGGAGGAATATAGCTCTCGTCCAAATAATATGCCTGAGGACCTCCCTTGATTTCCAGTATTCCTGAGGTGGCCGTGCCCACCAAGTCCTTCTGGAATCCTCATTTTCTCATATTTATTGCATAGTGTTGGGTACTCAGGGCTCAGTAAAACACGTCCATATGTAGGAGGCAAGTTCCCTGGGGATATGAGGGGGAAGACTTCTACACCAGGGCCTTGATCTTTTGAGGAGTTCCCCTCCATCCTCTCATCGTTGGCAACAAAGTTTACTCAACCAGTTGACAGCAGGGAAGAAGTCTTCTTTGGGCTCTCTGTAAATGTGTGTGGGGTTAGTTGTTGCCTGGGTTGGGTGGGTGTTAAAGGCAGGACTATTAAGGGGGGTAGAAATGGGAAAGCTCCTTCTGTGCACCAGGCCCCATTAGAGGCCCTAGGGATCCAGTTTTGAAAGGCACAGTACCTGCTCTAAGGAAATCACAGTCTAAGGGGCAGGCAAGTAATTAGGTGATTAAAATACCTTATGGTAAGTGCTGTGCTAGAAGTGAGCATGGGTATTATGGAAACTAATAGGGTTTTAAGGGTACCAAACCTACCATGGGGAAATGAGGGAGTAGTCAAGGAAGGCTTCCTGTAGGAGGCACCATGAGGACAGTGTTTTATTTTTAACTTAAAAAATATAGAGGTAACATAGGTTCACTGTAGAAAATTAGAGTGAATTAAGAAAGGACACTGAAGATAAACATAAGCATCTTTTTAAAAATGTTCTAACTTGGGCAAAGTTGAAGGGAGTTATGAGACTAAACTTGTGATCACACATCTTGTCCTGGAATGCCATGCTTGGTGACAGGTGCCTGAAAATGCTGATAGAATGCTGTGCTGAAATCAGTGCTCTGCAAAGAGGCAAGTTCCCTGGGGAGACGAGAGGGGAGAGATCTGGATCCCAGGCTGTGGTCTTTTGAGGAGTCCCCCTCCATCCTCTGACATCAAAAGTTACCAACCAGTGAAAATCCTGAGGAGTCCTTTGGCCTGAAGTGTGCCTTAGGCCTTATTTTATTTTATTTTTATTTTTTAACCAAGAAATGGAAAATTTTACTCAAGCCAACCTGAGGATTATAATCTGGGAGACAGTGTTTCAGAAAGCTCCGAGGACTGTTCCTGGGCACCTACTTCAAAAGATACAAAAGGATACACATTTTAAATTCTCCTTCCTGGTTGCACAACTCTGTCAATATATTCAACCATTGAATGCTACACTTTAAATAGGTGAATTGTATGTTATGTGAATTACATCTCAATAAAGCTGCTAAAAGAAGCAAAGAGTCTTCCTCCTATCCTCCCACCCTGGTGCCTTGGCCAACCTGTTTGTTCTTCCAGAAGCAACCTTGGGACCTGTTTTCTTCTTCCAGAGAGATACAGATATAGATAGGTATAGAAATATATATTTATTTATATAGAAATACATTTATATATATAGAATGAATATATCTAGATAGATAGATATCTTTTTAATACAAAATCCTAGGGCAGAGTCCTAAAAGAATTAGGGGCCATAGCCTAGGAGAGAGATTGGGTCCGACTACCCGGACAGAGAGTAACAGCCGCTGTGGTCACAGAAAGGAGGCGCAGGCAGGCAGCAGAGCTGTAAATTGGGTTATCAGACAGTGAGTGGAGTTGGGGCCATGTTGAAAGGTGGGAAATACAGCAAAACAGAGACTACAAGGAAGCCGAGGGCTTATCTGTGACACACAGGATCCCTGGTCTTTTGCTGCCATAAAAGGGGACCAATATACCCTAGTTTGCCCAGAACTTTACCTGTTTTAAAACAGAAGATCCCAAGTCCCGGAAAATCCCTCAATCACAGAACTGTTCAGTCATCCTAGCAGGTTGATCCTCCCCCGCTCCCCACCAGGAGATGGTGAGTTTTGTTTTATCTTGCCAGAATAGAGGTTTGATTTGCTCTCGAATGTTCCAGGGCAGAGAGAGACTAGGAGAATGCAGAGGATGTAGAGGTCTATTCGTTGTAATCATCGCCCTCATTTTCATGTTCGCTATCAAAGGAGAGAGTAGCATGACTGCTTGCAGAACTGAACCTGAAGCCTGGATTTTCTTCAGGTTTCTTTGGCTCAGGTGCAGATCAGGAGTCCTGATCCTTTTTTACCATCCTTCCCACCTTACTCCTCTGGTCGTCTTTGTTCCCTCCCTGTACTGGATTAGGGCTGGAGTTGCCACGCTGACCTCTTGGGACATTCACCCATCTATTTTCTTTTCACCTTTCCTGCGGGTCCTTCCTCAGATGGCTGAGCCGGAACTACTGTTGTTGCTCTATGTCTGAGCTCTGAGATCAGCCTCCCCCAAGCATTCTTCTTTGGTGGAGGGGCTGGCATTTCCTTTGGAGGCTGCTCAGGTATGGGAGGCTTGGAAGTTGGAGAGCGACAATCTTCCTCCTTATTGAATGTTCCTTTTCTAAAGACTTCTTTCTCTTTTCTTCGTGCGTTTCTGCCAGATGCGGCTGAGGTCCGTCTGTGATGACTTACTTCCTCTCCCCAACCCTTCCCTTTCCTGAGTTTCTTTACTTGGGCAGTTTTTGTGTCTCTCCCGAGGTTGAAGTTCTAGTTTGGGGGAACGCGTCTAGCGACTGTGTCAGTTAGGCTTTGCCCCTCTACAGACAGAGGCTGCTCTTCTGGACTGCAAGGTGCTAGCAGAGGAATCATCTTCCTTGGGAGTACCCTGAGGCTTTACATTCACGTTGGGTCTGTGTGGCAGGACCTCTATCATCATGCCTATTTTCATCTCGGGAGCTCCAGGACCGGTCATCTCTTCTGTCATATCTGTCTTCATAGTGGTCCCCTCTTTCTCTGTAGTTATCATCCCTATGGTGCATGACCAAATGGTCTTCCTGCCAATCATAGCCTCTGTCATAGTCTCTACTGCCTCAGTCATCATAGCAATCTCAGCCCCCATATCAATCCATATCCCAGTGTGAACCACCCTACTACTCATCCTGACACCCATCATGGTATCAGTGTGAATCACAATGATCTCAACATTTGTGTCCAAAGCTATCATCACTTCTTCTGGGCAGGTAGTCATCAAAGCTGTCTGCAGCAGAATGGGCCCTACGGTGTATACATGTTTTGTCAGAATACCGATTTCTATCTTGGCCAAAAGAACGATCCTTCCTGTATTCATCCTGTACTTGATCAGCAATGTCCATTCGAAATCCCCTGTTCCCTAGAAACACTTCACTGATGCTCAGCATACTGAGCAAGGAATCCAAACTCAGGTCCTCAAACTCAGTATAACCAAAACCTTTCAACCTCCTTGCTGGGTTCACGGGGTAAATGCATTGGACTTGGGGTGATAATGAGGAATCAATGCAGGTTCGTTGATTGTAGCAAATGTACCACTCTGGGAGGGTGCGGATTTTGATAGAGGGGGTGGCTGTGGGTATGTGGGGAGAGGAAGTATTTGGGAACTCTGTACTTTCTGCTCAGTTTTGCTGTAAACCTAGAACTGCTCTTAAAAAGTACTAAAGTCCACTTTTTAAAAATTTTAAGTCGTTTTAAAAATGAGCTTTTCCAGATATAATTATGATTACATCAGCTTTCTTTTTGCTACTGTTTGCATGTACAAGTTTTGCGTGTACACCTTACAGGTAAGGTGTGTCTCTTACCGTTTATCTAGTCTGATAAGCTTTGTGTTATAGCAGGAGGACTTATTCCATACATGTTTAATGTAGATACTGATACACTGGCATTTATAATTACCACTTACAGTTTTTTTTTCTCTACCTGTCCCACCTGTTTCTTGTCCTCTTTTTCCTATTTTCCTTCCCACTTTGGATAAATCACATATTTTTATTATTCCATTTCCTCTCTCTGTTATACAACCTTTATTATTCTTTGAGTGATAACCCTAAGATTGTAACATGCATCCTTGACCTAATACAGTATAACATAAATTAGTACTTTACTTTCCCAGACAATGCAAAGATCTTTGACTACATCGACTGCATTTGCCTACTCCCACATTTTGTGCTATTGTTAAGTATTTTATTTTATTTATTTATTTTTAATTTATTTATTTTACTTATTTTTATTTTTGGCTGTGTTGTGTCTTCGTTGCTGTGCACGGGGCTTTCTCTAGTAGCAGCAAGCGGGGGCTACTCTTTGTTGTGGTGCGTGGGACTCTCATTGCGGTGGCTTCTCTTGTTGCAGAGCACGGGCTCTAGGTGCACAGGCTTCGGTAGTTGTGGAACGAAGGCTCAGTAGCTGTGGCTCACGGGCTCTAGAGCACAGGCTCAGTAGTTGTGGCACACGGGCTTGGTTGCTCTGTGGCATGTGGGATCCTCCGGGACCAGAGCTCAAACCCATGTCCCCTGCATTGGCAGGCACATTCTTAACCACTGTGCCACCAGGGAAGCCCATGTATTTTAATATTATGTACATTTAAATTCTATGTAATACTTAAAGCTCCAAAAGGCATTAGCATTATTCTACAAAACAATAATTTTCATTTATATTTATCCCCAAATTTACCCTTTTCAATAATCATTAGTTCTTGTGCCCTTCATTTTCAGATTTCCATCTTGGATCATTTTCTCTCCATCTGAAAAACTCCCTTCAGTATTTATTTTACTCTAAGTTTGCTGACAGCCAGGTTCTTTTATTGTTTTTAAAGTTTTTGTATTGCTTTCATTTTTAAAAAGACGTTTTCACTGAGTACAGTATTATAAGTTGTCAGTTCATTTCTTACACCACTTTAACATTGTCATGCCTTCGTCTAAGTAATCTGTCAATCTTACTATTGTTCCTTTGAAGGCAATGTGTATTTTTTCCTATGGTTCTTTTTTTTTTTTTTTTTGCTGTACGCGGGCCTCTCACTGTTGTGGCCTCTCCTGTTGCGGAGCAGAGGCTCCGGACGCGCAGGCTCAGCGGCCATGGCTCACAGGCCCAGCTGCTCCCTGGCATGTGGGATCTTCCCAGACCGGGGCACGAACCCGTGTCCCCTGTGTCGGCAGGCAGACTCTCAAACACTGCACCACCAGGGAAGCCCCCCATTTGTTTATTTTTGTTTTTATTTCCATTATTCTGGGAGACAGATTGAAGAAGATATTGCTGAGATTTATGTCAGAGAGTGTTCTGCCTATGTTTTCCTCTAGGAGTTTTTTAGTGTCTGGTCTCACATTTAGGTCTTTAATCCATTTTGAGCTTATTTTTGTGTATGGTGTTAAAGAATGATCTAATTTCACTTTTTTTTTGTTGGTCCAGTTTGCCCAACACCATTTGTTGAAGAGACTGTCTTTCCACCATTGTGTAGTCTTGCCTCCTTTGTCATAGATTAATTGACCACAAGTGTGTGGGTTTATCTCTGGGCTTTCTATCCCGTTCCATTGATCTATATTTCTATTTTTGTGCCAGTACCATACTGTTTTCATGACTATAGCTTTGTAGTATAGTCTGAAGTCAGGGATCCTGCTTCCTCCAGCTCTGTTTTTTCTTTCTCAAGATTGTTTTGGCTATTCAGGGTCTTTTGTGTCTCCATACAAATTTTAAGATATTTTTGTTCTAGTTCTGTGAAAAATGACATTGGTAATTTGATAGGGGTTGCATTCAACCTGTAGATTGCCTTGGGTACTATAGTCATTTTGACGATATTGATTCTTCCAATCCACGAACATGGTATATCTTTCCATATGTTTGTATCTTCTTCAATTTTTTTCATCAGCATCTTATAGTTTTTGGGTATATGTCTTTTGTCTCCTTAGGTAGGTTTATTCCTGGGTTTTTTATTCTTTTTGATGCTGTGGTAAATGGGATTGTTTCTTGAATTTCTCCTTCTGATCTTTCATTGTTAGTGTATAGAAATGTGACAGATTTCTGTGTATTAATTTTGTAAACTGCAACTTTACCAGATTCACTGATGAGCTCTAGTAGTTTTCTGGTAGCATCTTTAGGATCTTCTATGTATAGTATCATGTCATCTGCAAACAGTGACAGTTTAACTTCTTCTTTTCCAATTTGGATTCCTTTTATTTCTTTTTCAGTACTCTGGTTCTGACTCTAGCCTGTAAGTTTCCACTCACCTTTTTTTGTGTTTCTGCCATTGCCATAAGAATAAAGTGTTTTGGCTACATCATTCAATCCTCAGGCACAGGGTGTGAAAGCATAATTTTTTTTAAACCACTTCATTTTTGGGATGGCTCCTTATTATTATTATGGCAATAGCCCACGGACACAGCATATTTCACTGTATGGCAAACTCTGCTGGGTGCCTACCTATATAAATTCTTTCGTTTATAAATGCTTTGAACAGATATTTCACAAAAGAAGATATATAAATGTCCAATAAGTACATTAAAAGATGTTCAAAATCATTAGTTATCAGGGAAATGCAAACCAAAACCACAATGAGATGCCATTGCATATCCACTAGAATAGCAGCTATTAAAAGACCGACAATATCAAGTGTTGGTGAGGATTTGGAACAACTTGAACTCTCACACATGGCTAGTGGAGTGTAAAATGGTACGACCACTTTGGAAAACTATTTGGCAAATTGTCATATAGTTAAAAATACATCAATCACATGAACCAGTAAGTTTACTTCTAGGTATTTACTCAAGGGTTATAAAAACCTATGTTTCCACAAAAGAGTTGTACATGAAAGTTCATAGCAGCTTTATTTATTTATTTTTAATAATATTTATTTATCTGGCTGTGCCGGGTCTTAGTTGTGGCACACGGGATCTTCTAGTGGCAGCATGCAGGTTTTTAGTTGCACCATGTGGGATCTAGTTCCCTGACCAGGGATTGAACACGGGCCCCCTGCATTGGGAGCGCAGAGCCTTAACCACTGGACCACCAGGGAAGTCCCAGTAGCTTTATTTGTAATAGCCAACAACTGGAAATATCCCTATGTACACGACTAGGTGAATGGATAAACAAACGTGGCCTAGATACAATAGAACACTCCTTGGCAGTAAAAATGAACAAAGTATGGCTACATGCAACAACATGCATGAATTTAAAAGTATAAGGAGTGAGAGAAGCCAGACACAAAAGAGTCTAAACTGTATGATGACATTTATTAAAAATTCTAGAAAATCCACTGTAACTGAAAACAGATCAGTGATTACCTGGGGGCTGGGGAGTGAAAGGAGGGACTAACTGCAGAGGGATGTGAGGATGCCCTTGGGGGTGATGAAATACTCTGTTATCTTGACTGTGGTGTATGTATTTGTCGAAACTTTTCCAAGCATGCGCTTTCACTAGGAAGACTTTATCGTACATGTACTATACTTCGATGAAGCAGATTACAAATTCCCTCCTCGTCATCACTAGCAGAACCCCAGTTTTGTTCAGAGTGGCAGTATGCTACCCTAGCAGACTATGTGACATAGTCTTGACCTTTGAATTGTAAGCGGAAGTCCTCTACTTGGGGCTTCCAGGTAAGTTCTTTAAAAGAGGGCAAATTCAGGTGGTAAATGTCTTCTGTTGTTCCTCTTTTCCTACCCATAGTAAAGAAATGATGCTGGGCATGCCATCCTGAAATCATGAGATGACAAGCACGAGGAACAAAAGTCATACATGAAGAGTGGAAAAACAGAAGAAGCGTAAGACTAAATAAACCAATTGTGGAACGACCGTGTCACTAAGAAAAATAAATCCCTTCCTTGTTTCAGCCATTATGTGGCCATTCTTTTTTTATTAATTACAACCAGATACAATCTCAACAGATACAGACATTCTCTGTTCATGGACTGAGCTTATGATACTAAAGCTCTAACCTGTTTTCCTGACCTTCTTGACCAAGCTGTTTTAGAATCTTAATTGTTCTGGGCAGCCCTGGCTCAGGGACGGAAACACCAGCTTCTTTTCCTGGCTCAGACTCATGGATCAGCATCACGCCTGGTCCCAACTTTTCATACACTTCCCTGAGGTGCTCAGACTCACTTTCCAGAGCTCCCATGCAGTCACTGTGGCTCTGCACGCTGTTCTAAAACTCGCAGATTCTCTTTCCCCTCCCAGTTATTTTTTTCCCACTCAGATGACCATGACTCAGGACTTTCTTCTTTTTCCAAAATGGAAATTTTTGCATGTTTTTTTTTTTCTGAGTATGAAGCTTGACTCTCCTGACATTTTCCACCACTGCTCTTCTGCCTGTGCCCTTTTCATCATAGCACTTGTCTTGGTTTTAATAATATATTATTAGTGTCTGTCTCCCTAACTAGATAGATATTAAGCTTCAGAAGGGCAAGGACCATGCCTGTTTTGTTCACATCTTTATTCCCATTACATGCAGGTGGCTACATGGTACTCCCTGAATGGTAAGTGAATACATGAATGAACAAAACTTCCACATCATTTACAGGTGGCAAGCAGATCCCTAATTCATTAGCTCAGATTATTGCTCATGACATGATCATTTTTTGAAAAAGTTACAAAACCGTGAGGACTAGGTCCACTAAAATATATATATCAATACTAGCTAATTTCAAATGAGCCATTACAAGTAGTCAACAATCATTTTTCACCTCAGGTTAATTTTCTGACACATCCCTCTTATAACCTCTTACTTAGGAGATCTTATCTCCTGTTTTGTTGAGTAGATAGTGATCAACTAGTTTGAGCTCTCTCATCTATTTTCTCTTCATTGCAAAGTAATTTATTCTCTAGGGGTACTCTCTAATCTCCACTTTCAACATGGTAGTCATAGCATTCTCTGTTTTCTCCAGATACTCTGGGATCTTGCTTCCTTAATTGCCCCCTTCTATCTACAGCAACTACAATCTCTTCCATTTATCCCTTTCCCTTCTGTCCTCAGATATTCATTCATTCAACAAATATTTATTAAACACTTACTAAACACTTTGTATTGTTTTTAGGCTCTTTGAATACCTCAATGAGTAAATGTTCATGGAATTTATATAGGAGTGGAGAGAGACAGACAGTAAACAAGTATGTAGAGTTTTTAAGATTTAAGGAGAGAAATAAAGCAGGGGAGGAGTTTAGGAAGGGTGGTCCTGAGAGTCTTCACTCGGAAGGTAACAGAGCCTTGCAGGAAGTGAGGAAACAGGTCTCACGAGTATCTGGGTGTTACGGGCTGAATTGTGTCCTCCCTCAAATTCATATGTTCAAGTCCTTACCCCCAGTACCTCCGAATGTAACCTTATTTGGAGAGAAGCCTTTCAAAGAGGAGATTAAGTTAAAATGGGGGTGGTAATGAGAGTTATGATTTGGCCCACGTGGAAGCAGGAAAACCAGTGAAAAGTGTTTTTATACAGGAAAGACTGATGTGCTGGGTTAACTATAGCTGATAAAATGAAGATGGAGAATTGTCTTTTGAATTTAGCAATGGTGGCCACAGCTAGAGCAGTTTGGTGGAGTTGTGTGCCCCAAAGCCCGATTGTAGTGTGTTTGACAAGGAGAGAAGAGGAATTAAAGACAAAGAGTTCAGAGTTTCGCTGTACTGAGCAACAATGAAATGTGGGAGGTGTTAGGCGAAGTGGGGGGGTTTTGCTTCTTTTGCTTTTGGACACAAGAAATTAAGAGCATGTCTGTATGCCGGTATCTTAAAAAAAAAATCTTCAGAATTCTGATGGGGTCATAGCCTCCCAGCTATAGCTGCCCAACAAGTCTTCTAATCTTTGATGCTCTTCTTTTGAAAACACTGCTGAAGAATCCACAGCAGTTGGTTGTTCGTAAACCACAACTCTTTATCACTTCACTCAAAAATCTTCACGGTGTCCTTAACTGCATGAAAAGTTCTAAAGCCTTAGCCGAACATTCAAATCTTCTCCAGTTTGGCCTTTTGCGGTTTTAACTCTTTCTTTGCTCTATAGTGAGGTACAAAGCATGGCAGACCAGGATCAGAAGGCTTGGATGAAAGTCACGGTTCTGTAAATAGCTATGTGACTTTAGAAAAATGACGTAAGTGCCCCGGGCCAGGGCTCCTTCTCCTTTATAATGACGAAGGGGCGTGTCGGGTAGACTGGATCACGTAGGTCACCCGCATCTCTAACCAGCCGTAATTGTCAACACCGTCGCGGACACACGCAGGATCGTGTCCCCAACTCACGTTACCCCTTCCACTTTCAGGAACTACATGTTTTGTGCGGTCACTCATTTTTCCTGCTCTTCTTTTTCCTATCCAAAAGAACCAGGTTTTACAGCGGTAACCCCTTGAAGGTCAGCCGCCTCCCCGCCACTAGGGACTAGCCTCCCACTCTTCCTTTCACTTGGGACTTTCCTCTCCACATTCAGAATCCGCCACGTATTAAGTGCCGCTTCCAACCAATCAAGAAGAAGTTATCTCAGACTTTTGAGGGGCATCCGCTTCCACCAGTGATCTTCAAGTGTTCTCTAGTGCCTCGCTTTGAGGGGCGAGGCCAACCAGCACAATGGCCAATCTGCTCTGGGGAAAGGTATTCTGGGAACTGCGCAGCTCATCAATCAGGTAAGAAGGTTGCCGGGAGGAGCGTTTCTCATTGGTAACCGCGTCCGGAAGAGGGCCGGGCCTCGGGCTAAGGAAATACAATTTGATTGGCAGGCGTGCTGTTGACAACCAGGGAAAGCCCACCTTCTCCAACAGGACTAGCCTGGGAGCCCAGAGTGGCAGAGGCCGCAGCCAATCAAAGACCAGATGCGCGGAACGTTTGCTCAATGGGCGATGTCCGAGGGAGGCTGTCACTCAGGTGGCGGTGGCTGAGGCCGGGTTAAGACGTGGCCTGAGAAACGCGGCTGGACGTCCTGACCGTCGGGGCGGCGGCTGGGGTCCCTAGCACGTCCTCGCCCTGGTCCGGGGCTCCGAGCGGCGGGAGAGGCGGGCGCCGGCGGCTGCACCTCCATGCCCGCGCGCGGGGCGGGCCGCTGATGGAGCGCGCCGCCCGCCCGGGGTCGCTGGCACGGGCGCTGCTGCTGCTGCTGCTGCTGCTGCTGCTGCTGCTACTGCCATCGCTACAGCTGGGGCTCGTGACGGGGACGGTGGCCGCGCGGCGCGCTTCCGACTTCCCCGCATCGAGAGTGGAGGCGGCGTTCGGCCTGGGGGCCGCGGCCGCTCCAACGTCGGCCGTGCGGGTGCAGGCGGCGGGCGCCGTGACTGCGGCGGAGGTGACTGTGGAGGACGCCGAGGCGCTGCCGGCGGCCGCGGGGGAGCAGGAGCCGCCGGAGCCGGAACCGGACGACGAGGCCGATCTTCGGCCGTGCCGCAGGTGAGGGGCGCGGGCAGAGCACCCGGACCGCTGACCCCGGGAGTCTACTTGTTTATGCGCGTGCGCCGCAGAGGATCTGGTGGCCGCGGTCCCCCCTCGGCCACGGCCTCTCGCTGGCGGAGGACTGCTGCTGACCTGGGGGAGAGCGCGGGGCCGCCTTGCCAGCCCCTGGACCGGAGACTGGCCTCGCTCCGCTCCCCGGCGCCCGATTCTAGCTCCCGGGCGCAAGCAGCATCCTCCAAGGTACCTGGAGGATGCTCGGAGAATGGAGGTCGAGGTGGGAGAGAAACGTCACTTTCCGGATCTTGCATTGCTTTCGAGCTTTACTAGTACCCCAAGGGACTTACAGACCCCATTTTTTTTCTTTCGTGAATTACCTTATGTCTGTGCTGGTGTGACAGCTGTTTGGGGAAAGGACTTCACAAAGAGATTTCAACGTTTCCCTTTAAACATATCCCTGTAGTGCCCACGGACCAGGGTTGAGGTCAGAATTTCTGTAATTGAGTTCTGCGGAACACCTGCATCAGAAGCACCTGGGGATGCTGGTTAACTGTACAGTTTTCTAAGTCCGACTCCAGATTTACTGAATTAGACATTCTCAGGGTAAGAACCTGGAATCTGCAAATTTAACATGCACTCCAGACAATTCTTGAACACACTAAAGTTTAGGAGCTATGGGTGTGTTCTTGAATTTTGGTAGTTCTTTGATATTTATAGGGTTTACTATATAAACATTTAATATAGGGCTGTCTTGGTTGAGTTGCTTCATCTCCTTAAAAACGTTATTTCAAGATACATGTTTTAAAGCACTTTTCAAAGTCTGGACACAAATGTAAGGCATTTTAATGGTAAAATATTTTGCAGATGGCTAATCTTAGCACACCCAGGGGGAAAGTGATTTAATAAATGCAATGATAACAGGAGCATTAGATAAATTAATCCCGAATCTGGATTAGAATGTATTGTAAATTTACAATGTGGTAATTACTAGATTATGACAAATTAGGTTTAATTTTTCAGTTAAATATCAGAACCTTGATATTTTGCCTGGAGACTACCATAACTAGGATGCGTACTAAAATTCTAGAAGCACCCCTTGAATGTTTATATGTGGGTGTTTTTAAAGTGGCAAACGTCTGGCAAAATTTTCATAGGTTTTGCTAATGAGTTAGCTATCCAGAAAGAGTGTTTTTGTTTCTCTTAAAGGAACTTCTGAAGCACTTGCTCAAAGTAAGTTACATGAAGTAGAGAAACATGTTTCATTTTTCTTAAAATACACATCCACTGCAGCAGGTGTTTATTGGCACTTAAGAGGCCCCCAGGATGCCCTGGGGTTACAGTGGTTAGGCAGATAGCCCCTGTCCTCCAAGAGGAAGTGCAGTTCAGCAGTGAGGATTAAATAAGGGGACCCATAATGACTGTACAGGGCAGAAGCCATGCAAATTACGTGCCATCAGTGTCCCAGGGTTTTTGTAGTGTTCAGTGGGTGGGGTACCCAGGTGAGGTAGAAGAGAAGATGAGAAAATGTTGTGGCAGAATGAGTTGTTTCCTGAAAAGTGGGTAGAACTGTGATGGGCAGAGGCTGGACTTGAGGAGACAGCAAGAGGTGCAAAAGCTGGGAAGTATGTTTAGGGAACATTATTTTGTTTGTATGCATCTCTGTGTGTGTGTGTGTGTGTGTGTGTGTGTGTGTGTGTGAGTGAGAGAGACCTGTGCATACGAGAGAGATACAGACATATGTGTGCTGGGCAGCGAGGGATAGAAGATAAGGCTAGAAAAATAGGTTGGGGCACATTGTATGTATACAGCCATATGCTAGTAACATCGTCATCACTTGGGAACATGTTAGAGATCCAGAATCAGGCACCGCCCAGATCCACTGAAAGAGTATCTGCGTTTTAACAAGATCAGCGTCAATTCACATACACACTACAGTTTGAGAAGTCTTGGTGTAGAGTATCTCGAATGCCAGACCTGATTGAAGTTTGTGCTTAAGGAATATTTCTCCAGCAATGCTGTGTACTGAAAACTTGAGGAAAGGATACCAAGAGGAGCGTGTTATAGCGGTGCCGATGAGAGATGTACTGTCCAGTGGATATAGAACAGAAGGGGTAGATTTGAGAGATCGGAAGCAGAACCTTGGTTCCTGGCAAATGAATTGATTCCTTCTCCCTGGGTACCGCCGTCTGAAGATGGAGAACAGGGTGGCTAAAAGGTGAGAGCACAGGTGGGAAAGTGGAAAGATTTAGGGGAGCAGGGAGGAAAAGGTAAGGGGTTTGGTGTTGGACGTGGTGACTTGGAGGTGCTGGCAGGACATCCAGAGGGAGAGATTAGGTAGGAAACAAGCGACTGCAGTTGGAGAGATGTCAGGGTAAATGGTTGAAACTGTGTGAAGAGGAGACTCATGATAAAAATCTCAGGAAATGCCTTATGTTTTAGAGAAGATGAGCCGGCAAAGGAGACAAAGATACAGCTGGCTAGGCTGGAGGCGTAGGGTGAGGACTGAGAAGATGAGGGATTTGGGATGAGCACAATTATAGGAGTTAAAGAGTCATCCTTTTGGGGAATTCCCTGGTGGTCCAGTGGTTAGGACTCTGCGCTTCTACTGCCCAGGGAACTAAGATCCTCCAAGCCACGCTCTGTAGCAGAAAAAAAAAAAAAAAGATTCATCCTTTTTGGCTCCACTTCCTTAGTCCCTCACTGTTAAGCCTGATGGGACCTCTGCCTCTGATCTTTATACATTCAGAGGGTGGGAGCCTATACAGACACGTTGAAAAAGAAAGGAATAGAAGAGGAGGCGAAGGTAGTTGGCAAGCAAGAGGACCACTTGTTTCTCAGAAAGAAGAGTGAAAATAGAGGAATTTTGCCTGCCAGAGAGTAAGTGATCTTTGGCAAACAGAATTGGCTGGGAAGAGATAGGCCAGGGTTTGAGGGTCTTCCTGGTAACTTAAGATAGTGTGGAAAGTTTGAGAAATTTTTTTTTTTTTTTTTGCGGTACGCGGGCCTCTCACTGCTGCGGCCTCTCCCGTTGCGGAGCACAGGCTCCGGACGCGCAGGCTCAGCGGCCATGGCTCATGGGCCCAGCCGCTCCGCGGCAGGTGGGATCTTCCCGGACCGGGGCATGAACCCGTGTCCCCTGCATCGGCAGGCAGACTCTTTCCCTGCACCACCAGGGAAGCCCGAGAAATCTTGAGTAAGTAGATTGGCAGAATCAACAAGAGATAAGTATGCAATGTTTGTAAAACTTTTGTTTTTAAGTGCTCTTCAGAAAAAAGTAAAAAAAAAGAGAATATCAGCTCTATAATAATAGACCAATATCCTGTTTATTTAAAGAAGGAAGATTAGGGGAACAAATTTGGATTAACCAAGCCTTTATTGCAAACAGCTGTGAAAAGCCATGGTCCTTGCAAAACTTTTTAAAAGAGGGAGATGGGGAATGAAGATCTTTGTTTTTGCATGTTGTCTTTTGATGCCAAGAAGCAGAATGTGTCTCGCTGGTTTATTTTTTTTTTATCTTGATGAAATTTTCATTGGTTTCAGTCTAAATGCTTACTCTGCATCTCAAACGTGAATGAGTGAGTAAACTACTTTTTTCCCCTTTAAAAAGTAGCTAAAGTAAACTTGTTTCTCTGGTAGCAGTCTTGTCAGTGCTTGTCATGTTAAATATTACATTTAGTTGAAATTTAAATGAGATGGTCAGTGCAGAAAATGGGGAAGAAAGTCAAAATCTCACCTCACTGTTTGGTTTTATGCACGCACATTGGCATAAGTTGTGAATTACCAGTTTTCCGACTTCAGCACAAATAACAAGCTGCAAAGTGTCACTTGGGGTTCTTGTGATGGGATGAGCATCTTCATATTGACATCTGACGGCCCCGGAAGTTGTAAAGCACTAGTTTTAACTATGACACTAATTTGTAAAATATGTGTTCCTTTTGCCTCTGAGTTCCTTCTAACAAAAGTATTACTAAGTTTCACATTCATCTAATGGTGCTTCTTTAATTTGTGCATCTGTAAACTGAAATTTTTGGATTTAATGAGTTGTAACCTGAAAATACTTTGCAAATGTAAGATGATTTAATTTTATTTATTTATTTATTTATTTATTTATTTTGGGGGGGTACGCAGGTCTCTCACTGCTGCGGCCTCTCCCGTTGCGGAGCACAGGCTCCGGACGCACAGGCTCAGCGGCCATGGCTCATGGGCCCAGCCGCTCCACGGCATGTGGGATCCTCCCGGACCGGGGCACGAACCCGCGTCCCCCGCATCAGCAGGAGGACTCTCAACCACTGCGCCACCAGGGAAGCCCCTTTATTTATTTTTTATACAGCAGGTTCTTATTAGTTATCTATTTTATACATATTAGTGTATATATGTCGGTTCATCCCACCACCCGCCCCCGCCACTTTTCCCCCCTTGGTGTCCATACGTTTGTTCTCTACATCTGTGTCTCTATTTCTGCCTTGCAAACTGGTTCATCTGTACCATATTTCTAGATTCCACATGTATGCGTTAATATATGATATTTGTTTTTCTCTTTCTGACTTACTTCACTCTGTATGACAGTCTCTAGGTCTATCCACGTCTCTACAAATGACCCAGTTTTGTTCCTTTTTATGGCTGAGTAATATTCTATTGTATATATGTACCACATCTTCTTTATCCATTCGTGTGCTGATGGGCATAGAGCTTGCTTTCATGACCTGGCTATTGTAAATAGTGCTGCAGCGAACATTGGGGTGCGTGCGTCTTTTTTTTTTTTTTTTTTGGCGGTAGGCGGGCCTCTCACTGCTGTGGCCTCTCCCGTTGCGGAGCACAGGCTCCGGACGCGCAGGCTCAGCGGCCATGGCTCACGGGCCCAGCCGCTCCGCAGCATGTGGGATCTTCCCGGACCGGGGCACAAACCCGTGTCCCCTGCATCGGCAGGCGGACTCTCAACCACTGCGCCACCAGCGAAGCCCTGCATGTGTCTTTTTGAACTATGATTTTCTCAGGGTATATGCCCAGTAGTGAGATTGCTGGGTCATATGGTAATTCTATTTTTAGTTTTTTAAGGAACCTCCATACTGTTCTCCATAGAATTCCCTTTTATTTCTTTCTCCTCTCTGTCCTTTTACAAATTGATCTGATCTGAATCAGCGGTACAGAAATCTGTGGTCTTCCTCAGATCTTCAGATTCATAATCAAGTCTTTTTTTTTTAAAACTAAAATGACTATTGAATAATAGAGTCTTAGGATACACTGTTGAAAGGGAACTCAGTTATCTGCTCACTTTTCTGACCCCAGACTTTTAAAGTTGACTACAAATCACACTGAAAAAAGAATTTGTGCATAAGTATCAAGGCAGGCTGTAAGCCAAAATAAACATGCTTTAGGTGAGTGATGGATTAGCCTTCCTGTCTATAATTGTCTTTTTTTTAAAAATTTTTTTAAAGTTTTTGGCTGCGTTGGGTCTCCATTGCTGTGCATGGGCTCTTCTCTAGTTGCCGCGAGTGGGGTCTACTCTTTGTTGCGGTGCCGGGGCTTCTCTTGTGGCGGAGCACGGGCTCTAGGTGCACGGGCTTCAGTAGTTGTGGCTTGCGGGCTCTAGAATGCAGGCTCAGTAGTTGTGGCTCACGGGCTCTAGAGCGCAGGTTCAGTAGTTGTGGCACATGAGCTTAGCTGCTCTGCGGCATGTGGGCTTTTCCCGGACCAGGGATCGAACCCATGTCCCCTGCATTGGTAGGCAGATTCTTAACCACTGCGCCACCAGGGAAGCCCCTATAATTGTCTTTTTAGCTTAACTGACACCTGGACTCTGGATATGATATGTGACAGGATTGAGGAAACGGCTCTGTATTCACACTCCTGGGCGCAGAAGGCGACCTGTCTTTATCAGCTGCTGTGAGCTGTGGCTTCCACATGTTCCTTCATTTCCTAAATACTGCCTGGAAACTCCATCTGCTTTTTTCCCTTTTTTTGTAAGAGAGGAGCTGCCTGTACATTTTTATTACAAAACGTTTTAAAATACAGAAAGGAGAGCTGGTAGGTTTCAGAACTAAATGTGAGAGGGGAGATTAATTTTTTTCACCCTGCTCTGTCACTAACCATTTTATTTAAAAGGTTTTCTAGGATAAAGTAGAAAAAGTGCTTCGAAAAATGTTTTAATCTAACTGGAAAAGGATATCTGCTGCTCTCATGTGGTTTATAACATTGAAAACTTAGATTGTATTTCTTTAAGGTTTAGGTGATATGCCAAAGTTATATAGTTAGTAAGTTTCGGCACTATGTTTGGATTTGGGGCATGGCTAGTCTTGTGACAGGTTTAAATAAAGGAAGTTTGATTTGAAGATTTACTTAGTAGGTGAGGACTAAGAAGTAAAGTCCAATTAGTATGTTTGTTTTTCAACAAGAATATATGCTTCCTTGAGTGACAGCATGTATTTTAGGAAGAGGATTCTTGGTTACATCAAAAGAGCAGATTTAACCCAATCACATTTTTAACTTTGTGACTTCTTCTTCCCCACAACAGGAAATGTACAATTTTAAAATAAGCAGTTGTTACTGTAGAAACCATTTAATTGATACAGTCTTCTACTGTCACCTGCGTCTGTTTCACCTGGGAAATTTATACAGGCATTAAGACCCCTTCAAAGTTACTGTATGAAGGAATTCAGCATTTACTTATCAGACTCAGATAAACTTAATTGTAAATAGCCAGGTATTCTGGATGACAGAAGTCAGAGCAAACAAAATTTTTTTAAAAATTGGGTATTCATTGTGGCCTAAGGTCATCTCTGCTCGGTTAAGGGCAAAATCAAAGCAGTAACAGGATATGTGGCATCTTGATGAGACTTCTGGAAGGAATAAAAGCTGTACATTATAGTAATATAGGAGTTGCCACTTATGCAGACATATAGCTAACAGAACGATAGAGTTAAAAACCCTGAAGTTTATGCTTCAGAATTCTGTCCAAAACCTCTTCTTTTGGTGCCTTAGGCAAGTGCATCTTTTCACATCTTTCTCAGCTTCTTTTTTGTTCTTGTTTTATGTGAATAGTGGTATCTGCCCTAGCAAGAGTTATTCATTCAACCAACATTTATTGCATTTTATTAGGGGCTCTGCACTGTTAGGTGCTGAGGGTAGATAAATGGGCCCCTGGGCTGTCCTTGAGTCCCAGGTCTGAGAGGGAGGTACATGTGTTAAAGAATTAGCTGTACTAGAATGGATGAAAAGTGACATAAGAAGAGTTTGAGAGTGAAGAGAATGGAGACGTCAAGTGAGTGAGTCCTTGAAAGTGAAGTGTCAAGGACAGTCTCGGCTGCAGGGATGACGTGAGCAAGGGCTCAGAGCAGTGGTTTCTGAGCCAGGGCTCCTAGACCCCTATGCACCGGCCTGTGCGGGATCCATGAGATCGTCCTTATTTTCCAAATAACCTAATGGAAATTGGACATTCACTGAGGAGAAGGCTAATTAAAATGTCAAGTTTCTCAGTTTTGAACTGGAATTATACCAAACTTAATTAGTAATTTTAGCTACTTCTTTCCAGAAGCCTTGAATATTTTGATTGGTACTTAAATAGTTCCTCTAAAGATGGGGGGAATTCATTAGAAGTGATGTTTTAGGGGCACACGAAATCATTGAAGACATGCGACAAAAACCAAATTAACAAGGGAACTTTGTTCAAAAGGTTAGAAACCTAGGTTACGCCAGATTATGTGCTATACCAAGCAGTGTGGCCTTTATTCACTGGGCACAGGGAACTTCGGAAGTTTATCAGATCTCTATTATAGAAACAAAACTGTTGGGAAAAAAACAAACAAACGGTCAGAAGAGCAAGGGGTACGAGACCAGGGGCAGAAAGTCTTTTTTTTTTTAATTAATTAGTTAATTAATTTATTATTTTTGGCTGCACTGGGTCTTCATTGCTGCACGTGGGCTTTCTCTAGTTGCGGCGAGCGGGGGCTACTCTTTGTTACGTCGTGCAGGCTTCTCATTGTGGTGGCTTCTCCTGTTGTGGAGCATGGGCTCTTGGTGCACAGGCTTCAGTAGTTGTGCACACGGGCTCAGTAGCTGTGGCTCACAGGCTCTAGAGCGCAGGCTCGGTAGTTGTGGCGCACGGGCTTAGTTGCTCTGCAG
The DNA here is from genome assembly GCF_005190385.1 of Monodon monoceros. Classification (NCBI taxonomy): domain Eukaryota; kingdom Metazoa; phylum Chordata; class Mammalia; order Artiodactyla; family Monodontidae; genus Monodon; species Monodon monoceros. The sequence continues at coordinate 12,353,590 of NW_021703775.1, forward strand.
CACATGGGATCTTCCAGGACCAGGGATCGAAACCATGTCCCCTGCATTGGCAGGCGGATTCCCAACCACTGAGACACCAGGGAAGCCCGGCAGAAAGTCTTTCTGAAGATGTTCTAATGAGACATGTGAATTTGTTGTAGGACAAGGGCAGTGAGACTGAAGAAGAATGAAAAGATTTAAAGGAAGCTATAGAAGTAGAACCCAGAGTATGTGACTGTTGTCTAAATGTAGAGCAAGGGCGGATCTGATTTCTGATTTAGATGTTCAGTGATGGGATGGATGCAGAAAGCTGGGAGAGGGAAGGGAAGTTTTCTGAAGGCTTTGTGGTGATGCCCTGCTGAAAATGCAGAGCTAGTGTTCTTATATGTACATAAGACATACACATATTTTATTGTTGGATTTTTTCTTTGTTTTGAAAATGAAAGTTAGAAGTTTACTGTTCTTCTCTGTATATACCTCTAGCACAAGTTACGACATATTCAGAAAAAATACAGCTTTTGTATTTGGTTATAAGTAGCTGTCAGATTACACATAGAGTAAACAGCGGGCTTTGGATAAAGCTGGAGCTCCTCGGCCCGCTTGTTAGAGATTGAGAGCTGTCGCGATGGCAGGTGAGGAGGGGTGAGGACTGGGCCAGAATGGGAGGCAGCCAGTGTCCCAGCTGCCACTGCAGGGATGCCTGACGAGGGGATGAACCTGGCCATCGGATGAGGTCATTGCAAACCTTTCTTGAGAGGATCTTTGAAGAACGGGGTTATGGGTGAGAGAACGGTGCTTGCTGTTGAATCATCGAAACAAATGCCTTTGTAAACCGAAGCAATGTGTTAAGTGAGAGAAGTTTCAAAAGGGTTTGCTGACAGAGTTGATCAACAGGCCGTCTTCATCCAGGTAATGGATGATTTTTTTTACTCCTAGGCAATAGCCCTTTGAGATAAATCGCTCTTTGCCAGACTGACCTTATCCTGAGACTCACCTCAGGTACTTGTTAAGCTGTTGTCTCCCAACCCTGTTCTGGGGAGGGGACCTGTCAACCTTTACTGGTTGTTTTTTTTTTTTTTTGCGGTACGCGGGCCTCTCACTCTTGTGGCCTCTCCCGTTGCGGAGCACAGGCTCCGGACGCGCAGGCTCAGCGGCCATGGCTCACGGGCCCAGCTGCTCCGCGGCATGTGGGATCTTCCCGGACCGGGGCACAAACCCGTGTCCCCTGCATCGGCAGGCGGATTCTCAACCACTGCGCCACCAGGGAAGCCCTACCTTTACTGGTTTTTAACAAGCACTCCAGATTATTTTGATAATCAGGCAAATTTGAGTTACGCTGAGCTGAGTGAAATAGTCCTGTTTTACCCATGAAAAAGCAATTCGAATGGAGCCATGAGCAGAACAAGAGCAGAGCCATGGGGCTGGGCACACAGGGCTGACTTCAAAGCTCTGATTCTTTCCACAGGAAATGCTGCTTCTGCAGTTCCTTTGATCTTTAAATAAGTTAAGAGTTTTTCATCTTGCTCATAGAAACCTCCAAATTGGGCGAGTGGATCGTGGGGAGATAAAGGGCCTTAGATTCTCCCTGATTTTTGGTGGGGGGCGGTGGCAGGCTCATTATTCAGCTCTCACTGATGTTTGTTCTAAATGCCATATCTTATTGCCACCTCTGACTGTCCTGCATACACCCCGAGGACTTTGTTTTTCAGCAGAGTCTGTCTCCTTGATGCTTCTCTCTCCAAGAATGTGATAAGGTCTGACAGTCTAAATCGTTACATATCTCCTTGGCCGAGTGGTGCTGCCCAGTTCCAGCCACGGCAGAGGGGGAAACTCCTTCCAGAGACGTGCTTGGGACAGAACCCATAACTTGTAGCAGAGGAGAATGAAGAATTTTTTTTTTGATACCTGACAGGGTTTGTTATGGGAGTTTCTGTTATTCCCATTAAGAGAGGTGAAAAGAATTAAGGATGCGCCATTCAAATCAAAGAATCAGATTATACTAAATATCAATAGCAGTTAAGAGGGTGATGTACTTAATTGTTCCTGCCCACGTGTTTGTCTTTCTTTCAGCTATTGCTGGAATTCACACATATTCTCTAAATATAGTAGCTCATCATCTGAAATTTTCTTGTTTATTTTAAAAAGCAGAATCTCTGGCTCAGTTCAACGCACCTCGCATTATAGGTTTTCAGTGATAGATATTAAACTCCAAATTACTTATTAAAATGTGTTTTATATATACATAAGACATATGCATACTTTATTGTTGGGTATTTCTTTGTTTTGAAAATGAAAGTTAAAATTTTACCATTTTTCTCTGTATAAACCTCTAGCACAAATAACTACACATTCAGAAAAAGTGTAGCTTTTTCGTTGTTGTTAACAGTGGAATGCCTAGCATGATTAAATGAACAACACTGGTTCTGAATTTAAAAAAAATAGCATCTGAAGTGTTCCAGTGGTCTCCTTAATTCTTCATGGGTTACACTTTGCGTATACTAAGTTTTGTCTCAATTAGAGGGTTTTTCATTCTACCATTTATTTATGGTTAATGATTATTGAACAGAAAAGTTGGATCTTTCTGCAGTAGGACTAGGAAAGAGTTGACTTGGCTCCGAACCCTTGATCTCTAACTGAATTAGAGTCTATTGCTTTTATTTGTAAATTGACACATCTAAGGTATGAGGTTTTTCTTTGGAAATTTTATTGAAGTATAGTTGATATACAATGCTATATTAATTTCTTCTGTATACCAAAATGACTCAGATGTGTGTGTGTGTATATATATATGTATATGTACACACACACACGTATATCTTCTTTTCATATTCTTTTCCATTCTGGCTTGTCAGGTATGAATTTTTTTATACCTTCATCATAACATAAATTTTTGGCTCATATTCTCCTCATCCAACTCCCAGTAGATCTCTTGAGAATGCAGGGTAATGCATGGGGAAAGGAGTTGAGTTGTTACTTTTCTTTTGTTGTGTTATTGAAAATTACTAGTTTGTAGTGTGGTAAAAGATCTTTATTTTCACGGTTGAGACTGAGTTACCATTTGAAAAATTCAAAGCGAGAATTAGTGTATAGTTGGGGAACTAAATTGACACTTTTATTCACTTGATAAGTGTATTCATTTGCTAAACAATTAAGTTCTTTGAAAGGTTTCACATTTCACATGAGTGTACTTGAACTGGTTTGTCTTAATCGACTTGTAGCTTTACTTTGAATTTGTATGTATTGTATATGAAGTAGGATAGATAAAAGTTACATTTTATACGCTGAACCAGGAACATAACTATATGTGCTTGGAATTTGCATGGTCTTTCAGAAGCAGACCGGTATACCTAACAAATTCCTAGAACAATTATTCAACAAACCCTTTCATTCCACAAATATTTATTGAGAGCTTGTCGTGTATCTGGGGTATATGTTCCAGGATGCAAAGGAACAGTAGCTGCAAAGTCCCTGAGGAAAAATCATGCATGATGTGTTTGAGGAATTGGGGGTATCAGTCTGGGGATATTGACATGCACTTTGAGAAGCCTGTAGGACAATCTGAATCTGGCAGGCAGTGGGACTTACCTGGTGGCGCAGTGGTTAAGAATCTGCCTGTCAATGCAGGGGACATGGGTTCGAGCCCTGGTCCGTGAAGATCCCACATGCCGTGGAGCAGCTAAGCCCATGCGCCACAACTACTGAGCCCACGTGCCACAACTACTGAAGCCCGTGCACCTAGAACCCGTGCTCTACAACAAGAGAAGCCACCGCATTGCACTGCAGAAGCCTGCGCACTGCAACGAAGAGTAGCCCCCGCTTGCCACCAATAGAGAAAGCCCGCGTGCAGCAACGAAGACCCAACACAGCCAAAAATAAATAAATAAAATAAATAAATTTATTAGAAAAAGAAATCTGGCAGGCAGTTACATATGTATGCCCAGAGTTCGGGGAAGGGGCCTGGAACCAGAGATACAAATTTGGAAGTTGCCAGTATATAGATGATATTTTCATCTATGAGACCACCAAAGAAAAGTACGTGTAGGTAGAGAATATTTTCAGAGATAGGAGAGGTGAGGAGGGACCAGGAAATGAAACTGAGACAAGGAAGCATAGAACTAAGAACAAATAATCAGGAGAAGATGGTGCCCTGGAAGCCGCGTGAAGAGTGGTTGATAGAGGATAAACAACAAGGTCCTACTGTAGAGCACAGGGAACTATATTCAGTATCCTGTAATAAACCATATTGGAAAAGAATATGAAAAAGAACATACACAGACACACACGTATGTATAACTGAATCATTTTGGTGTACGCCAGAGACTAACACAACACTGTAAATCAACTGTACTTAAATTAAAAAAAAAAAAAA
>NW_021703775.1:12358337-12490696 GCF_005190385.1 Monodon monoceros
AAAAAAAAAAAAAAAAAAAAAAAAACTTAAGTGAAAAAACATCAATAAAATAGAAAAAAAAGAGTAGTTGATGGAGAGCAGGAGAAGTAGCTGATCACATGTCACTGGATGGTCAAGTGAATGGGATTTGTCAGTGTGAAGGTCAGTGGTGAGTATCACAGGAGCCTGTCCATGAAGGGGTGGAGGGAAGAACTTGACTAGAAATAGTTCAGCACAGAAAGTGGGAGAGGATTTGGAGACCCAGACTACATTACAACTCTTTCAAGGAGTTTTGTTCCAAAGGGGGCCGAGAAATGGATTGGAAGCTGGAGTGGGGAGAATGGATCATTATATTTAATCTGGTTTGGTTTTTAAGTTGGGGGATATAATGGCAGGTTTGAAGGCTGAGAGGAATGCTGTGGTGGAGGGGGAATAATTGATGGGAGAGCAAGAGGAGAGGTTTTTGAGGAGTGAGTCCCTATGTATGCACAGGGAGATACCTATTGCCTAAGGGGAGTGTTGGTAGTGGATGGAGTCCTGGACAATTCACCTGCAGTAAGAGGAGGGGAGGTAGATTTCATGGGTCCAGGTGCTGTTACATGGAGAGATGGGATGGTGGGATCTCTTTTGATTATTTCTGTTTTCCTTAGTAAACACCTATCTAGGAAGCATAGTCCCTGAGATGCACGAGCTTGGAAGAGCTAGGGTAGGAAGTTTGAGGGCAAAGGCAAAATGAAGTAGTTAACCTGGGACAGTGGGAGAGTGGATAGACTAGGGAAACGTGCTATGATTGTGGAGCATCATTCGAGCCCTTTAGATGTTGATGGTCATGAGTAGAGTGACACCAGTCAGCGTGGTTATATTTTTCTTCAACCGCACAGATGCAAGATTGAGCGAAGGCAGAAAGTTTCATTGAACCAGGGTTGGAGTTCTGCTAGTTCAGTGTGACATGTAAGAGAGCGGTTAGGGAGTTGAGGGCGTGAGCAAGGAAGTGCTTAAAATGAAGAACTATGGGAACTTCCCTGGTGGTCCAGTGGTTAACACTCCGGGTTTCCACTGCAGGGGGCGCGAGTTCGATCCCTGGTCGGGGAACTAAGATCCCACATGCTGCACGGTGCAGCCAAAAAGTAAAAAAAAAAAAAAGAAGGACTATGGAATTTAAACTGGATAAGAAAGAAGTGAAGGCATAATGGTAGTCAAGTTCAGGGGAACAGTGGTAGGATCAATGGCTGATAGGGTTCTGGTGGGGTCAGAGGGTTTTTGGAGTCAAGGAAGTAGAGGAGGTAAGCTGGAAAAGAGGGGTTGGTGACTGGGGTTGGAATGCTTGAAATTTCAGTGGGACAGGGAAGTTGTGATTGGTAATGACGAGGGCTTAGGGACTGAGGCGAGGTAGACAGATAATGAAAACCCACAGAACATGTTAATAGTGACAGTGAACCAGGAGCCAGAATCCTCAAGGGATGGGGCTAGTGACCCAAGGTCAGTAGACAATTATTAGGAGGAGTAATGGATGGAATGACCTGAACCTGAGGATTTTTAGAGAGAAGAGAAAGTAAATAGTTCAGAAATGGTAGCGAGGTGCAAGGAGTGTGCCTACACCATCACTGGGCCTGGTAAGGGTTATGGAGAAGAAAATTCTCATAGCTTCTGAAGCAGTGTGCTCAGGGAGAGCCAGGTTTCTGTCAGAGCAAGGAGGTAAGTGAACATTCAGGGGACGCTGTTTCAGGGCGAAGGCTTTAGGAGGTGGGGAAATGGAAGAGGACAGAGCAGGGCATGTCGAATTCCATGTGGGGGATTAGAGTGTGGGAAGGAGGGGTGACCTCGGAGACTGGGGCTTTTCATAAGTGGAACAAACCCATAAAGGGCATAGTGCAGCAGTTGTCTTGGAGGGCTCAAGACAGAGTGGCGGAAAGGCTGCAAGTGTCGTGAGGAGGTGCTCCCCCACTACAGATAGAGGCCTGGGGAGAGGCTGGTTCCTTTTGAGTGTATGTCTTCGATATCTTTTCAACTCTGTCCTATTGTTTTTTAAATTTACAGATCCTTAGTGATTATCAGCACTTTAGATGGCCGAATTGCTGCCTTGGATCCTGAGAACCATGGTCAAAAGCAGTGGGATTTGGATGTGGGATCCGGTTCCTTGGTGTCATCCAGCCTTAGCAAACCGGAGGTGAGAATTTTCTGTTATATGTTGACCGGAAAACTTAGTTCAAATCATCAATTATTATTAATAGCAGGTATTTGCTTAGAGAGCTGTGGCTCAGTGTCCGATTGCCTACGTGTAGGGCATGTCTGTCTCTGACAAGCTATGTCCCGTTGGGGCATTTACTTAGCTTTTCTGTTCCTCAGTTTCCCTCCTGTAAAATGAGGTGGGTAATGTCACCTACTTCTTAGGGTTGTTTTGGGCATATGGAGTGAGTTAATTATGTAAATGAGTAATTGAGGATACTATCTGTTATATCAGTAAATCTCATTATCTGAGCTCGAACATGGTCATAAGTTCTTCGTCTTCCTGCTGTCGTCGTCATCATCACAGGGCCCCTAGACATCATAAAACAAACATAAATAACTGGGTTTTAATAGTTAGGGATGCATGCTGCAAAACCCCATGAATTATTCACTACATTTTCCCTCAGTTGTACATCCTAATTGTAGACATAACTCATCTGAAGTTTCCTTGGTGCGTAATTTTAGACAAAATGGATTATTTGCAAAAAAAAGAGACCTTGCTTCCAAAACTACTCTGACGTATGACTCCAAAACTTGGGCAGGTGACTTAGCCCCTCAGAACTTTAGTGTCACCATCAGCAAAGTAAGGACGCTGCCCACCTTGATGAGGGGCAGGTTGGGGGCTGTGTTTATTTATTTTTAATTAATTAATTAATTTATTTTTGGCTGTGTTGGGTCTTCGTTGCTGCGCACAGGCTTTCTCTAGTTGCAGCGAGCGGGGACCACTCTTCGCTGCGGTGCACAGGCTTCTCACTGCAGTGGCCTCTCTTTGTTTTGGAGCACGGGCTCTAGGCACGCGGGCTCCAGAGCGCAGGCTCAGTAGTTGTGGCGCACGGGCTTAGCTGCTCTGCTGCCTGTGGGATCTTCCGGACCAGGGCTCGAACCCGTGTCCCCTGCATTGGCAGGCGGATTCTTAACCACTGCGCCGCCAGGGAAGCCCGGGGCTGTGTTTAAATGAGGGAAGTCTAGACTCCCCTCATTTAAACACAGCCCCCAACCTGACCTTTTGTCTAGACTCTAATAGATTAAATCTCTCTCCTTTTCTGGAGCTTTACCCTCTTGTTTAAATCATTTAAAATAAGTCCCTCTTTAGAGTTACGACTGCTGACGTGGAAGCAGTCACCTGTTTTCCAGAATACCCTCAGCCTTCTACCTTGTCCCTATGGGATACTCCCTAGGGTACTCTTTTTTTTCCCTTTCATCATCAATCTTTCCCTTTCAAAAAGCTTCTTAGCTGGTATCAAGTTTGGAAAAGACAAAACCTAACATGCGGGGCTTGAGAATGACCTGATTAGTGATGATGGAATTTTCTGATGGGAAAACTGCTCCCAGTGACCCTGCTGCTCTCTAGAAAATCCAGCCTGGATTCCTTTCTGGGGCACCCGGGCAGGTACTTAGGGCGGTGGCACTGCCTAGCCTCCACACTCGCTGTGTGCTAAGCTTCGACTAGACTTTCAGAGTGCCTGTTGCTTACCGGACAGTATACCGGAAACATCTGTTGAGAATTGTGAACTTGTGAATTATTAATATAAATAACACTTTGATTGCAAATTGCCTTAAAAAGTTTGAATTGGATGTCATAGTCAAATGAATTACTACTCAGACCTGAATATTCATTTATCTGTGTCCTCCTGAGGTTATGCTTGGGTATGCACATTTTGCTTTATTTTCAAACTAGACACGAAAGGTGATGAGCAAAATCAGAAGATTGTAAGCTGTTTACATCTGAGGTAACATTATAGTGTGTTGTAGTGGTGCAAAGCATGTGTGTTTCTATAAACTAAAGTATGCACACTCACAGAAACATAAACTGCATGATATGACAAATAGTCGTAATAACCTGAGTGCCATTGAGCGTGTTTAAATTATAAGCAGCTAGTCGAGCTTGCAGATTTTCTTACAATAGCAATTATATTAGCTGTTTTTTAAACTACAGTTGAATATTCTCACCATCCCCAGTCCTTACCATTTTCTGTGGTTTGTTAGGGCTCTTTTGTTTTAAGTATCCTTCTTCCCACTCACCCCCAACCCTTGATCCTTTGGGTAGAATGCTTTGAAATGTTGAATTGCAAGCATATTTTAAAAGTTTGTGTCACCTTTACACAATAAATGCAAAGCTCACTGACCACTTTCCATTTCAGGGAAAGAATTCTGAGACCTCTTTGCATTATCTAGGTTTTAATTTCCTACTTTACACACAAAAAATTTTACTAGATCACTACTGCCCTAAGTTCTTGGGACCATTTCTTGAGACTGTGTGTTTACTGTGTAGATACGCTAATGACAGCATTGTTCCCAGAGCTGTAATATACACACAATGTACTTTACACACCGTGTAATCCTCACAGCCATCCTCCTGAGGTTGATATGCTGGTGTCATTTTACAGAAGAGGAATAGGAAGCTCAGAGAAGTTATTTGCTTTAAGTCACAGACCGACTACGTGGTAGAGCTGGGATTAAACCAGGCTTGCCTGACTGTACTCCACTCCACCTGCTCTGGAGCTCTTTCTACATCTTGTATGTTCCTCCCCTTTACAACTCAGGCTGTTCATCCAGTACAGTGGATCTCAAACTTTATGGTTTCAGGACCCTTTACATTCTTAAAAATTACGAAGAGATCCAAAGAGCTTTCTTCCCCATGGGTTATATCTATCTAAACTTAAGCCATATTAAAAATTAAAACAGGACTTCCCTGGTGGCACAGTGGTTGAAAGTCCGCCTGCCAATGCAGGGGACACGGGTTCGGGCCCTGGTCCGGGAAGATCCCACATGCCGTGGAGCGGCTGGGCCCGTGAGCCATGGCCACAGAGCCTGCGCGTCCGGAGCCTGTGCTCTGCAATGGGAGAGGCCAGAGCAGTGAGAGGCCCGCGTACTGCCAAAAAAAAAAAAAAAAAAATGAACCCCATTGCATTGCACGTAGCATAAATAATATATTTTTATGAAGAATAAGTGGGGACTTCCTTGGTGGTCCAGTGGTTAAGAATTCACCTTCCAGTGCAGGGAGTGTGGGTTTGATCTCTGGTCAGGGAGCTAAGATCCCACATGCCTTGGGGCCAGAAAACCAGAACAGAAGCCATATTGTAACAAATTCAATGAAGACTTTAAAAATGGTCCACATCAAAAAATCTTTAGAAAAAAAGGAAAGAAAAAGTGTATTTCCCCAAAAAATAATTCAATGAGAAAAGTGGCATTGTTTTATATTTTTGCAAATCTCTTTAATTTCCAGTTTAATAGAAGACAACTTGATTTTCCTATATGCTTCTGGGTTCGATATGTTGCGTTGTTGTTTTGGTTGAACTGTATGAAGAATAAAATCCGTATGTGGGGGAGAAAGGGAGTATTTTAGTAGCCTCTTCAGTTGATTGCGATCATTCTTTTTTGGTTCTACACGAGAACAAGTGGAAGTTTCTGAAAGGTGAGTTGCCCCGCGGAATCTGAAACCATATCATCGGACTGTTGTGCTCTGTGCCAGTAACATCCATCGGTCTGTCTTGCCTTTTACTCCTGCATGATTTTCTAACATCATTTGGAAAATATTGATTCACTGAGTTACACAGATCTTCCAAATGTTGACATATTTCCTTATAGAATATTTTGTAAACTCAAATTTTTTTACTGTCACCACTGATCTCATCAGAAAAGTCTTCCAGAACTGGGAAGCTGTCAAGCTCACATGGGTAGATACAGCTATTCCAAAATTCTCATTTTCGCTTGAAAACTTGGATTTTATCATTAACACAGTCAGTTGTTTTCCTTGAAGTGAGAGGTTCACTTTATTTTTGAGAAAACGTCTGCCAAATACCCAAGTCTCATCACTGCTGCTTTTCTCTCAATTTTTCAAGTACAAATAGAGCTTTGTGAGCAATGCCACTAGTTTCAGCTCAAAACTCAGTCACACAGGTGCTTTTCCTCAAAACATGCTTCAGTTTGTGGCAGAAGTCCTTAATGCACACCTCCTGGTTAGCCAGGCAGAATAGTAAAAATATATGTACTCAGGTCAGAGTTTAATGAAATTAACTTTTATTGTTTCATCAGAACATTCTCGAGTGAAACTTTTTTCTTTTTTTTTTGCTGCGAGTGTGTGACAGTGAAGATGCCAGGACTCTGAGTTTGGTACCTTATTCATGCTTTAGTCACCGTTGCTTTTATACCATCAAAGCAAATAGCACCCCAGGGAAAGGCAAATAGCACCTTCTTATGAAAACCATTTGACCCTCTGCACCTCAAACAGAATCCACAGACCACATTTTGACAACGACTGATCTAGTATATAATAGAAATATCACCATTATGAGAGTATTCGTAAGGTTATAAACATTAACAAGGAGAGAGGACTTGTTTCGAGCTTGGGTCACCTGTTATTCAGCAAGGTGTGTATCGCTCAGTATCTAGAAGTTATGTTCAGAAGCTGGACAAAACACCACCAAAAGAGGAACAAAAACTGCTATTTGAAATGCCCCAGATTGGATGCAGTACACTTCTAAATGCATCTGATAGACAATTTTATGATGGTCCCTAACTTTTTGGGAGAAATAGTTAATTTTCTCTGTCTGAAGCTCAGTGTTTGCTAGGATAGGTAGTGTGCAGAGGAGAGCTGGGTACAGCAGGCAGGAACTGGTGGGGAGATGTAGCAGGAACCACCCAGGTGACAATTGGAGGCTCCGTTTGGAGACTCCTCTATTAGAATGTCAGTTTCTCCACCCTTTCATCAAGAGTGGTACAAAGATGAAACCAATTAAACTCAGAAGACCAGGGAAGATGTATTCTCTGTGCATTGATTCTTAAAGTGACTTATCTAATGAGAAGCTGAAGGCTAAAGGATTTGATAGACTGTATAATTTTTAAGTTATTAATGATAGAGGAATTGGTTATGGATCACATGTACTTTTGCTAGAATAATAAAGTAAAAGCATCACAGGAACTTTGTAGGCCGTGTGGTGTGGAGGAGGCACTGGGATTCAGAGGCTTCAGTTCTAGTATTGATGCTGCTGTTAACTGGCTCTGTGACCCGGCTAATTATTTCAGTAGAGCTTTAATTTCCTTCTCTGTAAAATTATGGATTGGGCTAAATTTCTTCTTCTTGTTTTTTAAAATTTTTTGGCTGCGCTGTGCAGCATGTGGGATCTTAGTTCCTTGACCAGGGATCGAACCCATGACCCTACGGCGGAAGCGCAGAGTTTTAATCACTGGACCACCAGGGACTAAATTTCTTTTTTTTTTTTTTTTTTTTTTTTGCGGTATGCGGGCCTCTCACTGTTGTGGCCTCTCCCGTTGCGGAGCACAGGCTCCGGACGCGCAGGCTCAGCGGCCATGGCTCACGGGCCCAGCCGCTCCGCGGCATGTGGGATCTTCCCAGACCGGGGCACGAACCTGTGTCCCCTGCATCAGCAGGCAGACTCTCAACCACTGCGCCACGAGGGAAGCCCCAGGGACTAAATTTCTAAAGATTATCCTAACTTCAGGACTCAGGTACCATCAAACACATGAAACACCCATATAAATTATCTAGAGGAATTTTTTAACTTCCCCTTTTACTACATTTAAGGATTCTTTTAAAAATGGCACAAATCCATTACCGTTAGGTACATATCTCATTGCCTGTCAGCCTGCTTTCATGATGTCCTTAACCTTTTCTGATCAAAAAGCATATAAAATAGTTTATTATTTTGCTTTAGTCATGTTTTGATTATGTTAAGGAAAAAATAAGTTCCCAAAGGATGAGATTGACAGTTCCATTATGCATTGCATGCTGCAGGAAGGTTGCCATGGGACACAGATCTGACTTGCCGCTCTTTCCTCTTGACTAGGTATTTATAAGCTTCCTCAAAAGAATACTGAACAAACCAAGCTAAAACTGTGTGTGTGTGTGTGTGTGTATGTGTGTTAGAATAAATGATGAACCTAAGGTTTACTCTGTTACCTTTAACATGTGCCCTTAGGTTCTACATCTAATACTTTTGATCATAGCTAAGAATTTTGTTTTTAATTTTCAGAAGGACCACCTGAGGTAAAATCTGATTTGCTTTCCACTGTTAATTTATATGCAGATTCAGCCTTGAAAAAGCACTAAGGAGATTTGGCAGTGGTTCCTCATTGATTGTCTTAAAATTCTGTTTTGTGACATATTAGCATAGTTTTTCTTTGGGGTCTCTGGGTGGCATTTGTTTGTTTGTTTGTTTTGTTTTTGCGGTACGCGGGCCTCTCACTGCTGTGGCCTCTCCCGTTGCGGAGCACAGGCTCCGGACGCGCAGGCTCAGCGGTCATGGCTCACGGGCCCAGCCGCTCCGCGGCATGTGGGATCTTCCCGGACCGGGGCACGAACCCGCGTCCCCTGCATCGGCAGGCGGACTCTCAACCACTGCGCCACCAGGGAAGCCCTCTGGGTGGCATTTGGATCACAGTTCACCAAATCTAAGTAGACATAATATCCTTGAACTGTCTGCTTCTCTGTGTTTTGGAACACATTTATAAATACAAAGACCTTCTTCCTTATCTGTATTTAGAATGCATATTATAATTGTGTATATATAACTAGTCTGTCCTTAGACAATACCTTTACCTTTTCCTTATTTAGAGATACCATATTTGTTTTTTGCTTCAGTTTTCTGTTAAAATGTCCTTTTTTTTTTTTCCTCTTGAACAAACAACTCTCTTATAAGTCTATAGTTAGAGTTTGGGGTTTTGTTTTATTTTATTTTAGGCATGTTTCTCCCCAAGGGACACACCGCCTTTCTGTTTCAGACAGGTGCAGAAACAGACAACTATGATGCTGAAGCTTTCCAGCCTGCGCACTGTAGAGTCAGACTGCAGTCATGAAGAAGGGCCTTCATAGGTTGGGGGGGATCTTTTGAAAAGAGTACATTTTTAATGGCTACTTGATTTGTTCACCAAGGGTCCATTAGTAGACCGTTTTGAGTATTGCTTTATTAAAAGAGGATCTGTAATCTGTTTTAAAGATAGTCTATACTGAAAGATGTCTGGTCATTTGGCAGTCTTTCATCTGTACATAAACTAGCACAATTTGAGCCTTAGATGAGCACCATCTAAGATGGTGGTTTATTTGGAAAAGTCACTGTCAATCACGGAGCAAGCCAATATTTAAATAATTGCTTAGGTTAATTGCTTTTCTTTTAATTATAGAAATGAAACAGTTTTTTGATTTAATTTTGTTTTATTAATCCCTTAGCATGGCTGAAAACAGTGCTGTGAACTAAATCGATTTATTCCAGCACACATGTTGCCAAGTGAGACATTGATTTGACTCTGTTTTGTAGGAAATTGACTTCTTGTGCACATTATTTATCTCCTTTATGAATGAATAGTAATCTAAGTGAAGGCAAAGGTAGGTACTTAAATCTGTATTTTTCACCGTGAATGCAAAAAGTATACTTCAAAAATTAACCTGGTTGTTTTCCTGGAGGTATTTTGTTTTGTAGGTTGACTATAGGTTAAGGAAAGAAAGAATGAAATAATAACTATCTACTTGGTATCTCACTGCTCTTGGTCAATAATTCACAATCTTTGATGATCATAAATACCAACTCACTTCAGGATTTCTTTTTTCTTCTGCATTTTCTTTCTTTTTTTTTTTTTTTAACCTACATTTCCTTTTAAGCATGTCACATGGGATGCCTTCTTCGACTAATATCCAGATCTACTGAAAGATCTCATAATCCCTCACGTTTAGATCACGTAACTAGTTGTAAACCATGTTGCCTCCTCCTTAGTCTTTGAGGTATGATTCCTGGGAACACTTTACTTTCAGCAGATAAGCTTCCTTTACTTTCCCCATCATGGTAATTTCAATGTTTTCCTTGAAATCTAGGGAAATGTTTAAAAAATTGTTTCCTCAACACAACAATGTTGGAACATCTTTTTTTTTCTCTCATAAAGTCACAAACAGTCAATTTTGTCAACTAGTAGTCTGGTCAGTTGCTCATTTTACTTTAAGAGTTACTATTTTGTGTTCGATATATAGCGCAACATTTTTGAAGAACTAAAATACACAAAAATATGCCTGTTAACTTCTCTTTAATATTGTTTATCTTTTTGGCCAATAAAGTACTTTATGAACCTTCAGAACTTCTATATTCAAAGGAGAATTTTAGGGCTGATAGAGATTTCTGGTGAGTCAAAGACTGGTCACAGTTTGATGTATTTAATTCTTATATCAAACTCACCTTTATATAGTTTTAAGACTTTGTTTTTAGATGGGTGTTGTGAATTCAGGATTGGGAAAGAGATACAGTTGGCTCTTGTACAGCTTTGGGGATAGGGGTGCCAACCCTTCATGCAGTGGAAGATCCTACATAACTTCTCCGTGGGCCTCTGTATCCACGGTTCCATGTTCGCAAATTCAACCGTGGATCGTGGAGTACTGGAGTATGTATTTAGTGACAAAAATTCACTTGTAAGTGGATTCATGCAGTGCAAATGCACATTCAAGGGCCAACTGTTACTGACATGGCATAATTAAGCTTTCTGCTCTCTCCTTGAATTTACTTTTGGAGTGACTATTTGAATTCTGAAAGCTTTTTGCAATATGTGAAATTTAGTGTTAATGAACCATAGTCATTTCTGAAGTTTCCTTATTGAGAATAAAAGAAGGCTTATGCTGAATTTATAGATAGTCAGATTAAGAGTTTGTATTTTCGTTTTTAACTTTTTTCTTTAACAAGTATATGTATATATGCGCTCACACACGAATTACCTTAGAGGTTCAAAATAGCAGCCCTGGATCATTACATCTACTTGACAAGTATTGCTTGACTAGCACTTTATAGTTTGCAAAGTGACATCAAATCCATTCTTATTTATTCCTTAACATAGCCTTATAAAATACTCTTATTAACCCCCATTTTCCAGGTGAGAAAATTGGGGCTCAAAATGATTCAGAGGTTTGTCTGATGTAGTAAAACGGAGACTCAACCCTAGATCCTTGTGCTTATTTCTTGCCCCCTTTCCAATATTTCATGCCTTTTGAAATGCCTCAATACTTACCAATGTGTTTGCATTTTCTGCTCTAATCATTATAATTCTTAATGTGCTTTATCAGGAATAATCACTCAAAGACCTCATATAGAGAGCAGACTTTAGCATGGCGCTCAGCACATTGTGAGCACTTAACTGCTTCTTAACCCTAGTGAGAGACTCAAAGGTACTTGAACTTACCACATCCAAAACTGAACTGGTGTTTAAGGAGACAGGGAATCCTGCAGGGCTGTGCGCTGGGGTACAGCAATGCCCAAGACAGATGAGATCCTTGCCATCATGGAATTTACATGACACTCTGTGGAGCCGGATATGAAATGATTATAATGTCAGTATCATAATTGAGTTGTGGTAACTGTCACAAGGACAGGTAGAACTAAGAGAGACTTAGCAAGGATACCTGACCTCCCAGCTGGGAAGTCAGAGAAGTCAGAGAAGGCTTCTCAGAAGAAATTGTGTTTACGACTGAGATCCTATGAGGAGAAAGAGCTGCAAGAAATGGGTAGAGAGGCTGGGAAGGACTGCTCTGAGAGAGGAAACAGCTGGCATCAAGGCCTTGCAGCAGGAATGATCAATCTGGGAGAAAGCAGGTGAATCCCTAAAATCCTTCTAGTATCAATCTCTCCTGTAGTCTACTGACTACTGACCACTTATATAGTCAGTCTCTACTGACTGTAGAGAATGGACTGGAAGAGGCAGAAGTGGGGAGACTAGTTAAGAGACCAGGTCTAGTACAGATGGGGATGATAAGGTGACCGGGGAAGTGAGGGGAGTGAAGTGATGGATTGAAGAGAAGTTTAAGGAGGGACGTCTTTATGAAATGAAAAGACCAAAGGAGAAATTAGTAGTAAATTAAGAACAGGTGGGGGAATTCTCTGGCAGTCCAGTGGTTAGGACTCCATCCTTTCACTGCCGAGGGCCCCGGCTTTAATCCCTGGTCAGGCAACTAAGATCCCACAAGCCGCTGGTGCGGCCAAAAAAATATAAGTAAATAAAAATAAAAGTGTCCTCCGAGACTGCTCCCCGGCCCCTTTAAAAAAAAGAAAAAAGAAAAGGAACAGGTGTAGAGAGGGAGAAAATAAATTTGTTTAGATGTGGTGAGTGCCGAGTGACCTTGACCTTGAGTGACCTTAACAGAGATGTTAAGGAAGCCTGTGCATATGTGGGTCTGGTGCCCTCAGAGGAAAAGTCTGGGCTGAAGAGAAAAGTTAGAAGTGTTCGTGTCCTGGGAGCTGAGAGGAGCAATCACCTGGAAGGAGAGTAGGGTGAGAAGATGACCTCCAACCAAATTTTCAGAATCCCTAACATTTAAAAAAAATTTTTTAAAGGATATTTATCTATCTGTCTTTATTTATTTATGGCTGCGTTGGTTCTTGGTTGCCGCGCGGGCTTTCTCTAGTTGTGGCGAGCAGGGCTACTCTTCGTTGTGGTGCGCGGGCTTCTCATTGTGGTGGCTTCTCTTGTCGCAGAGCACGGGCTCTAGGCGCGTGGGCTTCAGTAGTTGTGGCGCACGGGCTTAGTTGCTCCGCAGCATGTGGGATCTTCCCAGATCAGGGCTTGAACCCATGTCTCCTGCATTGGCAGGCGGATTCTTGACCACTGCACCACCAGGGACGTCCCTCCCTAACATTTTAAAATTCAGGTAGAGAGTGATGAGTCAGAGAGAAGAAAGGGTTTCAAGGAGAGATTGGCTTTAGTAGGATTTTAGGGATTTTCCTGCTTTCTTCCACATTTCCCCAATGGTTAGTTGGTGTGAATTCTTTATAAATATTTTCTAAATATAGATAATTAACAATGCAGATGCCTCATTAAGAGAACCCTGTGATTCATCAAAGTCTCATTGAAAGTCTTACAGCAAAAGAAAATGTTAAAAACCCTTTCTGTTTTGACTCTGGAAGAATTGAGGGGGACAGGGGAAGGAGTGAGAAAAGCAGGAGGCCTATGGATCCCCAGAGTGGTAGAAGCAGTCATTGGTAGTTTAGGGATCAGAAGACATACCTTTTCAAAAAGCTGTGGAGAGTGCTTTTGAGGATCCAGTGCAGTAAGTTAATTTGAGGCATTTTGTAAAAGAGTAGAGTGTTAGTTTTTGTCCAAGGTCACATTAGTGAGTGGCTGGTGGAGTCAGGGACCCAGGGATGGGGCTGGATGAGCCGCAGTCACCTCCCCGTGGACACGTTTCCATTTCATACGTTGGGTGCCTGCTGTTGCCTCGCCCTACCTCGGTTTCCAAAACAGCTAGCGTGGCAAGGAAAGTAATTGTTCTGGGCAAAGGGGATTTCCAGGTATCAAAAAAAAGTCAACAATTTAACACTTTCAATGAATGTTTTTCATGTATTTTACATCTTCCCAATCTTGGTGACTTTTATCTTTTAACTAAGTCCTGAGCTCATCATTGGAAGCATCATTTGTTGTATTATACCAGGGATGCTTGGAGTTCCTGAGGTAGGAGGGAGAGAGGGTGTCCCTTTCATGAATATCCTAGAGTAGTTGGTTTTTTTCCATCCTTTTCCCAGATAGTCTATCTCCATTTTTCCTTATCTCTGTCTCATGAATCTGCATCTCTCCACGTGCTTTTTCACTCTGTTTCTTCCCCCTTCCTCTCTTTTAACTCTTACTGCTGCTGAGCTCGTATTTGGGACTTGGCTTTTCTAACCGTCAGGGCCAGCGTGATCGTTTTCCCTCTTTCTTGGTTAGGGTACACACTGTATACAACTTTGTGGATTTGAAAGTGTTTAATTTGAGTCACTACTTGAGAAAATGCTAGTGTATACAAATCCAGCTTCCACAGCCGAATGAGGAAAGTTCTTCTTCATAGAAAAATTCTAGCTAATAAATGTGGAAAGAATGATAGAATTAGAAGTCATTATTTTATTATTTTACTGAAGTAGTAGATCATCAATTGATACTAAAATGGTGAAAAGTTGGTGGGACACTTTAAAGTGGGGGGGTCAGGCTGACTCCCTTACATCCACTGATTAATAGTAACAAATACGACAACTCGGGTTGGCAAACTTTTTCTGTAAAGGGCTAGATAGTAAATATCTTGGGCTTTGCGGGCCATATGGTCTCTGTAGTTGTAGTGGGAAAGCAGTCATAGACAATATAGGAATGAATGAGCATGCCTGTGTTCCAATAAAACTTTGCTTACAGAAACACGCACTGGGTCAGATTTGGCCCGAGAGCTGTCGTTTGCTGACTTCTGTTATAATAGGAAGTATATAGCACCACCTGTGAAGTAGTCTTGTCCAAAAAAATCAAACCTGCATCAGATCAGAGCTCCAGTCGTAATTACACTTTTTTAGAAAATACAGGGAATAAAGGAACAAGTTAAGTGACATGCAAAATCCAAACTGTGGGACATTCTGTAGGGTGAATAATCTGGTTTCTCAAGTAAATCAATGCACGGAAAAAGGAGTGAAAGGGGCCCTTATGGGGGAAAAAAAGAATCAAATATAATATGTGGAGTTTAAGTTCCTTGTTGAAGCAAACCAATTATATAGTATGTCTTGCAATATCAGGGAAATTTGAATATTAGATCATTTTAAGGAATTACTCTTATTTCTGTTAGATGTAACATTGGTATGGTAGTTGCTTCTCAGCAATGAATACTGAAGTATGTATAGGTGAAATGACATGATGCCTGTGATTGACTTTAAAATACTCTCATTAACAAATATATGTAGTGGATGGGTGGGGAGTAGCAAAATGTCGATGATTGTTGAAACTGGGTGACAAGATACATGGGGGTTTATTATATTCATCTCTTTACATTTTATGTTTCAAAACTTTCATATTAAGTTAAAATAAAGTTGAATATACCCCCAAAAGTGTATGTGTTGATGGTGGGAGGTTGCAGATGGGTGGGTGGGGAGGTAGTTGCATAGAAAAAGAAGGAAGAACTGAATGAAAATATATTTTTGCATATTAGAAGAATTTTTGTTTTTATTGCTGGTTATATTCATTTTAGTAGTAGTACTTCCTTTATTTTCTCAGTTGAAGTTCCTTCTGCCACTTGAAAATAGAGTTCTTATCTCACATTCTGATTTCAAATAGAGTCCTTGATTACATGTGCCACTGGTATTCATTATGCCAGTTAGAGATTGTTCAGAAACGGTAATTGAATTACTTTACTAAACTGCTTTGTGATTGCGTGGTTAAAGACCTTGATTGGATCTTAGGTACCGAGTTTGCCAGCTGATTTGACAAACCTTTTATTTTGAAATTATTAACAGGGAAAAACAAATAAAGGAAAAAACCCCAAATAACAAGCATTTGTATTTTTAAAAATGACTGAAGTGGGAAGCAAGTCACATAATTAGTTTGAGATGCAGAGCAGCGAATCAGAACAAATAGCAGCTTCCAGAGGCAAATCAGTGGAATGGGAAAATGCATCACCATAACCTACATTTTTTTATACCAAGAGATTTGCAGTTGACTCTCCGGGTGACTCATTCCTATGCTGGGAGGGTGAGGTAATGCTCTTCTGAGGGGTGATGTCATCTCTCTACCTGAACTGCAGGCATATATCTCTTCTTGTGGCTCTCAAGGAAAACACACCATCTGCTTTCACAGATGCAGCCTGAAAGACTTCACAGCGATTGGTGCAGAGGTTAGCAGCCGTGGGTATGAGTCATAAGCAGCCAATTAGTGAAGAGCAGCTACTTAAAAGTGAACTTTAAAATCACAGTCCAGGAATATGACATGATTGAGTATTGAATCATAATGCTTTTTTGTTTTGGGTTTTGCACTCTTCTTTTAAAATAAGGCAGTTTTTCTCAACCTGGTCAATCACGTGAAATCTTCTAGGTTGTTTAAGCCATATTTTTAATTGCAAATAAGTTTGCTTTCTTTTACATTTGGAAGCAATGATGAATTTTAGCTCCTATTTGTTTGATGGATTTTCTGGTTTGTTTTTTTGTTGGGGGGATTGGGGGCGGTTGCACTTAGAAGCCATTGTGTTCCCTAAGGACCTGCTACTTCTTTAGGGGAAAAGAAGTTGTTTAATGGAAAAGGAAACAAGTAAAAATAAATGTTATTTGTTTACTAGAGACCCACTAACCCCTCTTCCTCTTTCTTGTAGTGACGCACACCTGCTCTCCCTATTTGTACTCAACCAGTAGTACTGTTGACATTACCAGACAATACCTATTTTTTAATTTTATCACAATTTGAATTTATTGTTCTAGTAAATGGAATAGAGAATACCTAACATAATATGGGAGGTAGAGAACAGTAAACACTTGATTTCCTAACTGATATGTAACTTAAAATGAGAGATCACATTGGCTAAATACTACAATACTGTTACTGTAGGGTATATAAACTATGACCTAAATCTGTTCTTAATGACAGCCTCAAGTTGGACATTCTACAGAAGATAAAAATAAAAAGTTTTAATTTTTGAAAATATAATCTTTTATTTGTTGTTATCAAGAAATATAAGAAAGCAAAGAATAAAATAGTAATGTTAAAATTCTAAGATAATATGAGGTGGTATACATATGTATGTATGGTATACATACATACTGATGTCATTTGAGAGCTTACTAAAAATCAAATTTTTTTTAATAAAAGTAGTAGTTGGAGATCTTTAAATATCCAGAATTATGATGAGCCTTCAGTTTAATGGTCTAGCCTTCCGAGTTTAGTTACAGAGCCCCTTCAAGGCTCTTGAGTATCTTTCTTTTCTTTTTAACCTCTTATTTGGAAATAATTTCACACTACAAAAAGTTGCACACTTTTGGTATGAAAAAAACCCAACCCTTATATACCCAGATTTATCTGCTAAAAACGTGTTTGCTTTATCATTTGAGTTCTGTCTCTCTCTCTCTTATCTCCAAATCCCCCATACATACTCTTTTTTTCTTGAAACATCTAAAGATAAATATCCATTGTAGCCCTTTACTCCTAAATGCTTCAGTGTGCATTTCCTAATAGAAATAGGACATTTCTCTTTTCTCTTACATAACAGTACAGTTATCAACTTCATAAATTTATATGGACACTTTACCGTCCATATTCCAGTTTCATCAGTTGACCTAAATAATGTCTTTTATAGCGTTCTCCACTCCCAGTACAGCATCTAGTCTAGGGTCAGGTAATACATTTACCTGTTACATTAACCTCTTTTAATCTGGATTTTTTTCCCCACAGACTTTATCTTGTATGACGTTGACATTTTTTTTTAACATCTTTATTGGAGTATAATTGCTTTACAATGCTGTGTTAGTTTCTGCTGTATAACAGAGTGAATCAGCTATATGTATATATATATATCCCCATATCCCCTCCCTCTTGAGCCTCCCTCCCACCCTCCCTGTCCCACCCTCCCTGTCCCACCCCTCTAGATCGTCACAAAGCACCAAGCTGATATCCCTGTGCTATGTGGCTGCTTCCCACTAGCTATCTATTTTACATTTGGTAGTGTATATAGGGACATTGACATTTTTGAAGAATATAGTCTCTCTTATCTTTTACTGATATTAAAAAAAAATAGAACTTTCCTCATTTTGTGCTTGTCTGATGTTTCCCGGTGATTAGATCCAGGCTGTGTATGCTTGGCTCAGAACGCTGCATGGCTGGTGTTGCATCCTCTCTCAGGGTATCACGTCTGTCACTCATTTCATCATCCAGTCAAGGTATTGTCTGAATTCTCCACTATATAATGACTGTTTCTGTTATGTTTTTCTTAACTTTTTGTAACTAATAAGCAGTCTGTGGGAAGATACTTTTTTTTTTTTTTTTTTTTGCTGTACGCGGGCCTCTCACTGTCGTGGCCTCTCCCGTTGCGGAGCGTAGGCTCCGGACGCGCAGGCTCAGCGGCCATGGCTCACGGGCCCAGCCGCTCCGCGGCATGTGGGATCTTCCCGGACCGGGTCACGAACCCGTGTCCTCTGCATCGGCAGGCGGACTCTCAACCACTGCGCCACCAGGGAAGCCCTGTGGGAAGATACTTTAAGACAGTGCAGATATCCTGCTCCTCATCCAAATTTTCACCGAGATTTAACACCATGGCTGATTTTTGCCTGTTGCAGTCTTTACTATGATGTCTGCAAGATGCTAATTTTTCCAACTCCAGGCCTCCCTTCATATTTACCAGTAGACATTTGGCATTTCATTGCAGTAAAAGCCCTCTCTTCTCCCCCATATGTTGTTTATTTTATCTATTTGTTATCAGTGCGGATGCATAAATTCCTTATTTTTTTTCCAATGTTTTATAATTCAGTACTTAATCATTCTGGTGCTTAAATTCCAGATGTGGTCAGTGACATGTTTCCGTCTTTTTTTGTGCATATCTTTACTTTTTAGACTAATAAGATGTTAAAGGCTCATCTTGTACCTGCCCTGCCCCCGCCCTGGAGGCAGCCGTTTCTCTCAGGAGCCTTTGTTCTTTCGGTGGGGAATGGAATTAGATAACAAAATCTGGGCACTAGGTTTGAGTGCATTACTTTTACAGCCACTGAATAAACATAAATGTATACACGTTAGTATACCTGATAAATATTTGTTAGAGGTACAATAAACAATTTTTGAGACTGTAATGGTGTCTCAGTTTACAGTTACAGCAAAAAGTGCAGTATTAAGGCTTTTGTCAGAGAACTGACGCTGCTACAATTTTCTTGGATTTCACAGCAAAAACATAAGTGATGCTAGCTTGAAGGCCAGATAGGGTTTCAGTGGGCAGGGTTGGTACAGGAGGATGTTCCAGGGAGAAGAAATGACATTGACAATGACATAACTGAACAATAACAGTAAAAACATTAAACATCCTGCTTAAGTAATGACACCTGATTTCCACCCACGTGGGGAAAAGTGAAAGACAACAAGGAAAAGGTTGTTTGAGGTCACGTTTAGAGGACTTTGAATGTATGTCAGAGTTAGGAATTGGGGTCTTTAGTAAGAAGATAATGGAGAGCTGTCGAGGATTTTTGAATAGTGTCATAACAAGCTTAAGTCTGATTCAGGGATTAATCTAGAAGATATGCAGAGATTAGATTGAGGGAATTTCCAGTTAAGAACTGTAAAGAGGCTGTTATAATAGTTCGGGCAGGAGATAGAGGATTTGAACTACAAAATGAAGGAAAGAAGTGGATTAGAGTCGTGTTTTTCAACCTGTCTTCTAGAACCCCAGGGGTGTGGGGCACAGCTGGGGTGGGGGAGGGGGGGAGGGATATATTAGCTGAGCATCAACGGAGAACACTTTGTGACTGAAAAGGATCTCTTTAAAATATCCCCGTAAGTATCCCTTTAAAGAAAGGAATTCTGCTGCTCAAGGAACAAAGAAGTCCATAGAGAAATTTTGTTTAAAAAAGCAAATCGACATTTGTCTGGAGGTTTTCTGGTTTTTAAACTCATGCTTCTTTCATAGTCTCTTTTTCCAGATTTTTGAGCCTTGACGATCAGGAAAATAATCGTGTCATTAGCTGAAATAAGTCAAGTTGTGTCTGTTTTGTTTTTTTGTGTTTTTTTGGCGCGCTGTGCGGCTTGCGGGATCTCAGTTCCTCGACCAGGGATTGAACCCGGGCCACCGCAGTGACAGTGCCGAGCCCTAACCACTGGATCACTAGGGAATTCCCGAGTTGTGTCTATTTTGAAATGCCAGAAGGCCAGTGTCACAAAGTCGTGTACTAATTTAGCTCTTTCTCAAGAAACAAGATTTTCTTGGCCAAAATCTTTAGAGTCATCCTGAGCGCTTTTCTTCCGCTCATTCCGTACAGGGAATCCACCATGAAATCCTGTTGGCTTTACCTTCCAGTTATATCCCACATCTAACCGCAGGCAACAGCTGCACTGTAGCCCACCACCAGCACCACCATTATCATCTCCGGCCTTCTGCTTGCTCTCCCCACCTCCATCCTTGCCTCTACAACCTGTTTCCTTTCCTCCTCACAGTGCACTTCCCCCTTAAGGCCTTTGCAAAGGCTGTTCCGCAGGTATCAGCAGGGTTAACGCTTATGTTTGGATTTTGCTCAAATATTACTTTCTCAATGGGACCTACCCTGAACTTAACCATTCCTGACAAGTCCTGTCCCCTCCCATGCACACATTTATCCATTCCCCCTTTATCTTGTTCTATTTTTTTCACTATGGCATTTAACACCTAACATACTCTGGAATTATTTATTACGTTGTTTATCTCCCGATACCAGAGTTTGAGCTCCACAGTGGCAGGGTTTGTTTTGTTTTTTTAATTTGTTTTGCTCCCTGGTGTATCCTAAGCAACAGAATAGCCCCTAGCATGTAGTAGGCCCTCAGTTAACGTTGATAAAAGAAGGAAGGACAGCTAAGAGCATTAAATCCGTAAGCTCGGTTACCAGGCTTCTAGCTCATAGCAGATCTGAGAAAGTGAATGAAAGAAAGAATGGGATGCTGCGTAAACCAGCCTGTGTTCCTTGGATCTGAACCTATGATGGTAATTGGCCTGGATAAAATAGACTTGGAAAGTGCTGCATAAACTATCCCTTTACTAGAAAATCATATTATGCGTTAACGTAGTAATCACTATAAGAACTCCCACAGTAACCTCTTCTTTTTTTTTTTTTTGGTACACGGGCCTCTCACTGTCGTGGCCTCTCCCGTTGCGGAGCACAGGCTCCGGACGCGCAGGCTCAGCGGCCATGGCTCACGGGCCCAGCCGCTCCACGGCATGTGGGATCCTCCCGGACCGGGGCACGAACCCGTGTCCCCTGCATCGGCAGGCGGATTCTCAACCACTGCGCCACCAGAGAAGCCCAGTAACCTCTTCTTGAACTCACTTGGTCACAGAACTCTCCTTAGTAATTCCCTTATTGTTATGGAACACGCTTGGCTTGTGGCAAACAGAGTTTGAGGAAAACCAGACTGGAGTGTACCTGTGGGTCCCAGGAGAGATGGGTGGTTCTTTTAAGTTGCTTTTGGTGGATGAATTGTGCCGTTTCGTATGCTGCTCAGGAGGCCTGAGTACCTCCGGTGAGAGACTACGGCTTTTAGTTCCTACTCTTACAGTTCAGATCCTTTTATTAATTTATTTTTTAAGATTTATTTTATTGAAGTATAGTTGATTTACAATGTTGTGTTAATTTCTGCTATACAGCCAAGTGATTCAGTTATACATATATGTATTCTTTTTCATATTCTCTTCCACTGTGGTTTATCACAGGGTATTGAACATAGTTCCCTGTGTTATACAGTGGGACCTTGTTGTTTATCCATCCTATATATACTAGTTTGCATTTGCTAATTCCAAACTCCCAAAAACATTCCTCCCCACCCACTCTCCCCCTTGGCAACCACAAGTCTATTCTCTATGTCTGTGAGTCTGTTTCTGTTTCGTAGATAAGTTCATTTGTGTCGTGTTTTCGATTCCGCATATAAGCGATATCATATGGTATTTGTCTTTCTCTGTCTGACTTACTTCGCTTAGTATGTTAATCTCTGGGTCCATCCATGTTGCTGCAATGGCAGTATTTCATTCTTTTTATGGCTGAGTAGTATTCTATTGTTTACATGACCCACATCTTTTTTATCCATTCATAAAATCCTTTTAAAAGTTGGCTTTTTATTTTAGGTATTTGGAAATAAGATGATCATTCCTTCCCTGGATGGAGACCTCTTCCAGTGGGACCGGGACCGTGAGAGCATGGAAACAGTTCCGTTTACAGTTGAATCGCTTCTTGAATCTTCTTATAAATTTGGAGATGATGTTGTCTTGGTTGGAGGAAAGTCTCTCACTACATATGGACTCAGTGCATATAGCGGAAAGGTGAGTAAAAATGTTCAGTTTGTTTGGGGAGAAATCAAAATAAATAGGAATAGAAGAGATAATTTCTTAAACTATACTATTACTGGTTGAGCTTTGTAATAATTTTCCCCTGAGGCTATCATTTCTCTTGATAAAAGAACTGTGAAGTAGAAAGGGGGAATATTATTAAGAGAAACTAAATTTATCCAAGATAACAGAATGAACAGCAGAGCCAGGAATAGCAGGGGGAAGAGAATGAATAACGGTGGTCTACTGTATGTCAGGTGCATTCTTCATGCCTTATTTTGAAATCATCACAATATTTCTAATGGTTACATTTTACAATTTTCATTTGGATAGATGAGGAACCCTCCAAAGAATAATAATAATCCTGATGATAAGAATAATTGCTACTACTTATTTCTCTAGTTTGAGCCTATCGTAAGAGGATGCAAGAGGCAAGTTTGTACTCATTTTACAGATGAGAAAACCAAGACTTTCAAAGGTTCGGAAACTGCCAAGGTCAGATTTGACTTAGATCTGTGTGAAGAAAAAGTCATACTGTTAATGACCTAGACTTTCTCCATTATTAGCTCTTAGGAGATGATCTGCTTCTAAGATTGGGTCTTAAAACTCCATTATGGGGAATAACTAATTAAAACCATGCTTTTTGGAAAGGTAAAAATCTCTTTTTAACCCCTTAATACGTTGACACTTGAATATCTGTATATAGACTTAAGACGAAAATAAGGAAGAATAGAAAAAAGATCTTTGGCCCTCAAGTTTTTCAAACTTTAGGGATCCCTTGTCTGAGTGTTAGGCCCATAGGCCCTTTGCAAGCTTCTCTGCCCTCTCCAGCCACCTGCAATTGTATTGAGGCGGCCTTGTGATCCTTTGTTTCCTTCAGTATTCTCATCAGTAAAACAATGGGATTGAACCCCGTCACCTGGGTCTCTGATTTGATGTGCTCCTCCAAAATTCTGGTATTCTAGCAGGTATGCTTCTTTCTGTGAGCATTTGGTCACATCATTCCAAAGAATCTTCCTTTTCCTTTGAGTGAAATTTTCAAAGAAGTACTTGAAAATACGGCAGCTGTTAGAAAAGGTTCAGATTTTTAAAAACTAAATATTTCCGTCATATGGAAATTCTGAGGTGTTTTTTTTTTAAATTCACCTAGAATTTTATTAATGATATTATTCCTAAGAGATCCCAACTAGTTATCCATTTCTTCCGTGGAAATGCTCAAAGTAAGACTTATTCTCAGAAATAAATATTCATTGGTACTTTTATGGTTCTAAATGTTTCATTTTAGGAGTTGGTGGTAATCTAGCTGTTGCTTTTTTTTCTTTTTCAGGTTATTTATTTTAAAAAATTTCATTGCAGTACAGTTGATTTACAATGTTTTGTTAGTTTCTGGTGTACAGCAAAGTGAATCAGTGATACATACACATATATCCACTCTTTTTTAGATTCTTTTCCCACATAGGCCATTACAGAGTATTGAGTGGCGTTCCCTGTGCTATATAGTATAGCTGTTGCTTCCTTTTTTTTTTAACAGAAACTGTGTATTTTTAATTTTATTTATTTATTTTTGGCTGCATTGGGTCTTTGTTGCTTGCTGCACGCGGGCTTTCTCTAGTTGCAGCGAGCGGGGGCTGCTCTTTGTTGCAGTGCACGGGCTTCTCATTGCGGTGGCTTCTCTTGTTGTGGAGCACGGGCTCTAGGCACGTGGGCTTCAGTAGTTGCAGCATGCAGGCTCAGTAGTTGTGGCTCGTGGGCTCTAGAGCACAGGCTCAGTAGTTGTGGCTCACGGGCTTAGTTGCTCTGCGGCAAGTGGGATCTTCCCGGACCAGGGCTCCAACCCGTGTCCCCTGCATTGGCAGGTGGATTCTTAACCACTGAGCCACCAGGGAAGCCCCCTAGCTGTTGCTTCTTAATGCTTGGCTACTTTTTACACATTTCCTCAATTTCCTTTTACTATTTATAAAACTGTTGAGAGTCTTTTACTGTCTCTGATCTCCTGTAACTTGTTCTCTTTACTAATTTTACATCTGTCTTTTCAGGTGAGGTACATCTGTTCAGCTTTGGGTTGTCGCCAATGGGATAATGATGAAATGGAACAAGAAGAAGATATCCTGCTTCTGCAGCGCACCCAGAAAACCGTTAGAGCCGTCGGCCCTCGTAGTGGCAGTGAGAAGTGTGTATTCAGATAATGTTGCTGTTGGTGTTTAGAAGTACAACAAGACCAGAATTCATCAGCTTTTTCTTTGTGGAGATTTTCTGAACTATTTTGTTTCCCCAAAGGCATACTACTCTTTTAAGAGAAATGAAGCCCCTAAATTTAAAACAGCTTCATGATGATTAGCAGATCCTGAAGTGAACTTCTCACCATGTGCTTCAGGATATGGTAACGAAGAGGAGTCCCATACAGTGACTATGTATTAGCTTAGTCTTAGGTTAATGACATTTTTCATAGCAATCTCACTGACCCAGGTTCTTTGCAGAATGCAGAAAACTCTTAAGACAAAGCTGATGTGCTTTGTTTCACTTGGGTCTGTTTGACCCTGCAGTTCTCTCTAGTAGGTAGTTTCATGGTTTGTGTGGCCACCACCTCAATTATAAAATAATATTTTAGTGTATTTTCTTAAAGTGTTAAAGCCTAATTTATTTGGTCAAATACTGTTTTGTTTCCTTTTTCAAATAATGTAAATTTTTACATTTAAAGTAATGTGATTGAATTAGATATACTGGTGGTAAATCACACGCTTGACTTTTCAAAACCTAATATTTAAATTTTAAATTGCTGCGCAGTAAAAGGAATTTGAGATCCCATCTTTATCTTTTGAAAGTGAAGCAGACTTTCAGATGTTGTCTAATCTGATGCAGTATAATTCAGTTTCCTTTCCTGAAAACTGTTTTCTCAAATTCAGTGAAGAATGTATTCTTTCTACATTCCCTGGACTTTGCATCTGCTGGCAACCCAACCTTCTTTGTCCTGATGGGATTTTGTTTCCTTAAGTGTTTGAGTGCTTGCTGGGTGCTCAGCTACCATAGGAGCAGATGTTCAACTTAACAGAATTTGAGTTATCAGAATGGGAAGAGTCTGGCATCTAAGATCCATATTCCTTAAGTATCTATTTTTCAACAGATGTTGGAATTCTAGGGCCATTTTATATCTTAGTGTCAAGACCATTATAGTGTCAACAGATAAGTGATTTTCCTATGTATTAGTTATAGAGGAGACATTGCTAATACCACTTTATGGATATGGACACTGAAACTCAGAAAAGGTTAAATGCCTGGCCAGATCTCAGTCAGTAGAGATTTGAGATTGAAGCTGAGGTGGTATGACCTTCAGGCTTGGTATACTGGGTCACATTGCCTCTCGAGGCTGTATTTTCATAAAAATCTAAAATCAGTAGCTTTCGTCTTGCCTTTTGCATTGGTTTATTGGGATGTGTTAATTTCTCTGCACTTGAACAAAATGTGTCAGGCTTTAATTAAGAAGTAAGGCAGACTGCAGGCTACCTTATTTTAGGGTGACTGATGTATTTTGAGAAAATTACCCTGATTTGGAAATGTGAACATTTGTTAATTTCAAGGAAAAATCTGTCCTGTAGCCGTTGTCAGGTCACAACTCTCAGAACCACTGTTTCTAAAGGGTCAGGACCAAGTTATGCCCTCTTGTGGCATAAATCAGCAAGCATGCTCCTTTCCAGAAGATTGTGTTGAGTTGTTCCCTTTCTCATCACAAAATTTTAGTATTTGCTTCTTCACTCTAGAAGAGTTCTTAATTATTTGGTCCTTTATTTAAATGTAAATTTCTAAAACACACCTTTGTAAATTTAAGGTGGAATTTCAGTGTTGGCCACTTTGAACTTCGGTATATTCCAGACATGGAAACTAGAGCCGGATTTATTGAAAGCACCTTAAAGCCCAGTGGAAACAAAGAACAGCCTAAAATTATTTCAGACGTGGAAGAACAGGAAGCTGCCGTGAGGGACACAGTGATAAAGGTCTCCGTTGCTGATTGGAAAGTTATGGCCTTTAGTAAGAAAGGAGGACGTCTGGAGTGGGAATACCAGGTACCTAGAACCACTGAGAATTTATAAATATGTTCCTTTCCTTCTCAGTTTGACCAAACATGTTGGGTAGAAGGAAGTGACTGCCATTTTGGATTTTCAGCTTGTTCTCTGTGCTCTAAGAAATTTGTGATTTTACGTCTGTTAGAATGACTATTAAGAAAAAGTCAAAAGGTTGGTGAAGATGTTGGTGAACAGTGTACAACAGTGTATCTTCGTGCAGTGTTGGCGAGAATGTAAATTGGCATAGATGTTACGGAAAACATCATGGAGTTTCCTCAGAATATTAAACAGAAATGAAGAGAATAGATCTTAAATGTTCTTAAAACACATACATACAAAATAACCGTGAGATGATGGATATATGAATTCGCTTGATTGTGCTAATTATTT
Source organism: Monodon monoceros (assembly GCF_005190385.1). Lineage (NCBI taxonomy): Eukaryota > Metazoa > Chordata > Mammalia > Artiodactyla > Monodontidae > Monodon > Monodon monoceros. The sequence goes on from NW_021703775.1 coordinate 12,384,729, forward strand.
CACAATGTATACATATATCAAAATATCACACTGTACACCATAAATACATTTTTTATTCGTCAATTATACCTCAGTAAAGCTGGAAAAGTGAAAATTTGTAAAGAAATATGTGGTTTTAAAGGGTATTTCAGGAGTTGGGATACATAGAAATACTGCTTGAAATTGTTTAAAATTTCCTTTCCATTTTTGTTTAGTTTTGTACTCCCATTGCATCTGCCTGGTTGGTTAAGGACGGCAAAGTCATTCCCATCAGTCTTTTTGATGATACAAGTTACACCACTAATGACGGAGTTTTAGAGGATGAAGAAGACATCGTAGAAGCCGCCCGAGGAGCCACAGAAAACAGTGTTTACTTGGGTGAGTGGATATCTCTTATCTAGCAATAGTACATGTTGACATCTAGATTTTATTCCTACATTGTCTCTCCCTACTTCAGGTGTGCCTGTAGTAGTTTCAATTCCTAAGTACACTCTCTGGCCTTAAGATTTGTACTTTGATTTCTATTCCTGCAATTTTCTTTCATTTATCCAATTCTGAAACTTTTAATTACTATAGCGGGTTCTTTTTCTCTGAGACCTATATTTAAAAGGCTTAAAAATGTTGCCATTACATAGCATGATTTCACATTACTTATGTATCTTCAGAGTCTAAAACTTTCTACATTTGTATTTGCATCTGTATCAGTTTGCGCCCCCTTAAAGGTATGTTTATTTTTTTCTATGCATCTCCACAACTTATCTGAAAAATTAAAACAAAATTCTGGTGTGCTGCTTGGCGGTTGAAAGCCGTCAATGTTCTACATTTTGAAAACCCTCAAATCTAATTATTTGAACTAGTTTTGTGGTCAGATACACATAAAATTCTTTAAGCTCTGTCAATGTGCTACCTGCCCCTCAATCTCAGTGAAATGCAAGAATTTGAAATAACATATCACACGTGTTATGATAGTATTTAATTGAATTGTTAGCAGTATCTCTTGAATGATAGGTGTTTAGGTTTTCTTAAGGAAAAGGTTACCTCATCTAAGCTGTTACTTTCATAAGAGTACAACGATTTCTTTTGTTTGAATTTTCCTACTGGAAGAGTTTTTCAGTAATTACCAAAAATTATATAGTGAGAAACATTGTAACTTGTGTGTAACTTTCCTCCCCTGTTGTTGTTGAATAACCTTTGGGTCAAATTTGAGTGCTTCAGGCGTGATTCTTTGAAAAGAGCTATGTAGCACATGAATAAATAACTGGAATTCATCTAATTTTATTAAATCAAAGTGAACCTTTTTTAAAAAAAAAAATCATCAGTGCTTGATTCTAAACCTAACTGACAGTGTTCTGGTTGATTCAGGAATGTACAGAGGCCAGCTGTATCTGCAGTCATCAGTCAGAATTTCAGAAAAGTTTCCTACGAGTCCCAAGGCCTTGGAATCTGTCAACAGTGAAAATGCAATTATTCCTTTGCCAACAATCAAATGGAAACCCTTAATTCGTAAGTGAATTATGAACTTTTATAAATGTTATTAAGATGTTCAGAGGCCTAATCATGGGCTTTGCCCTAGTTTTGAATATCACAGAGATCACAGCTATTATATACTCTATATTTTCTGATAAACTGGGAAGGTATTTCAGACGTTAATGAATTTTAATTATCCTTTAGAACATGATTTCATTGAAACAGCAGCTACTTCTATAGAAATCAATGTCAATAAAGTATTTCTCTAGACAGCTTAGAAAAACTCTTTAACCATTCTCTGACCACGCCTTGATATCATTTAGCTCTTAACATATTTATATTAAGAATATTTATGGGACTTCCCTGATGGCGCAGTGGTTAAGAATCTGCCTGCCAATTCAGGGGACACAGGCTTGAGCCCTGGTCCGGGAAGATCCCACATGCCACGGAGCAACTAAGCCCATGAGCCACAACTACTGAGCCCACGTGCCACAACTATTGAAGCCTGCACGCCTCGAGTCCATGCTCAGTAACAAGAGAAGCCACCACAATGAGAAGCTCGTGCACTGCAGTGAAGAGTAGCCCCCTGCTCACTGCAACTAGAGAAAGCCTGTGCGCAGCAATGGAGACCAAAAGCAGCCTAAAATAAATAAATTTATTTTAAAAAAAAAAGAATATTTATGAAACATCTGGTTATCACATCATGTTCTTTGAGACACTCAAATTGAGTTGAATTCAAATACTAAACCATCTATTTCCTTCAGCTATCTTTCTGTACCTTGTATATGTTTTTTATCACATATATCACATCATATTTTAATTACTCATTTAAATGACTCATCTCTCTATAAGACTGCTTTTCAAGAGAAAGAACGTTGGGCCATTTGTTTGACTTACATATTTGAACTGAGCTGTGCTATTTGAATATCTGTTTTTTGGATGAATGAGGCACACACATTTTCATTAAAGTCATAACAGTTAAGATTTTACCATTTTCTTTTAGATTCTCCTTCCAGAACTCCTGTCTTGGTGGGGTCTGATGAATTTGACAAATGTCTTAGTAATGATAAGTTTTCTCACGAAGAGTACAGTAATGGTGCGCTTTCAATCTTGCAGTATCCATATGGTAAGTGTGATTCCACTTGGATTGAAAATGCTGTTTTTATTTTTCTGTTTATTTTAATTTATCAATTTGAAATTAATTAATAGAATTCAAATGCAAAGTAGCCAGTTGGAGGGTAGAAAATAAATATCTTGGGAGGCAGATACGGTGAATGGTGGCCAAGGGTACAAGGCTTCAAAACCCAGATTGCCAGGGTTTTGCCACATGCTAGGCTGGGCACACCTAACTTACCTGTGTCTCTGTTTCTTCATCTGTAAAACAAAAGTATAGTAATCCTAATATCTATTTATTGGGTTGTGGTAAGGTCTAAATGAGATAATGCACAGTCTTAATTAGCACCATGCCTGGCAAATAATAGTGTTCAATAAGCATTAGTTCTTGTTACTAGCTCTTACTTAATTATGAGCTTATATAATATAGTCTATATAATATCAGTCTGTATAATGAAGAAGATTGGTGTTTCCCATAGAGCTATGTGAAAATGCTATAAAATGGGGTTATTTTAATTTTGTTTTCAGACGAGGAAAATTAGTACAAAAGTCAAGAATAGGTGACATTTGACGTGAAACACATTCCTGTGTATTTAAAGTTAGGATATATTCAGATATGAAAGTTTTTTGAACAGTTGGATATGAAAAAGAAAATTGCTTAGATCTGCATTAGGCAAAAACATAGACTCCTCATAATTTACCCTAGATGATAAACCTGGGAAATTTTTGTAGAATTTAAATTGATTTAACAAAAATCAGAGAGCTCTGAACTACAGACAGCTGTCTATCTGATATTGATCAAAATGCAAGGTAAAAGAGAATTGTGTAATCTGCCCATGTGGTATAAAATAGAAGGTAAAAAGGACAGGCTGCTTTCTAGGACAAATTCATTTTGACAGCCTGAAAGGAACCAGAGAGCATGTGGAGATGTTCTCCTCGTCATGGTAAAATTTGATATTTTATTGATGCTAAATGAAAGTAAAGTTTCAAATCCGCAAAGGAGGTTTGAGTACTGTCTAATTTTTTTTCTTTTTTGCATTTAAAGGATTGAATTATTAATGAGATAATGAATGGAGTAGCCCTTAAGGGTTGTTTTTTTTTTTTTTTTTTTTTTTTTTGCGGTATGCGGGCCTCTCACTGCTGTGGCCTCTCCCGCTGCGGAGCACAGGATCCGGACGTGCAGGCTCAGCGGCCATGGCTCACAGGCCCAGCCGCTCCGCGGCATGTGGGATCTTCCCGGACCGGGGCACGAACCCGTGTCCCCTGCATCAGCAGGCGGACTCCCAACCAGTGTGCCACCAGGGAAGCCCAAGGGTTGTTTTTAGTCTTATTATTCAATAGAAAGATGTGCTAAAGAGGAGATGAAACTTTAGAAAAAGGAATTAGTGTTAAAAGTCGTAGGAAATTAGATAATTTTTAGCAATTAAAGGTGGAACTATATTGGTTTATCTTTTTAAAAAAAAACACTTTTAATGTTTGTTGTTGAAGATAATGGTTATTACCTGCCGTACTACAAGAGGGAAAGGAACAAACGGAGCACACAGATCACAGTCCGATTTCTCGACAACCCGAATTACAGCAAGAGTATCCGCAAAAAGGATCCCGTTCTCCTCTTACACTGGTGGAAAGAAATAGTTGGAACCATTCTGTTTTGTATCGTAGCAACAACTTTCATTGTGCGCAGACTCTTCCATCCTCATCCTCACAGAGTAAGACATTTTTTAGAATCTCATCTTTTTCAAAGTGTTGGGACTATAGAAAACTTGGGGGGGGGTGCGCGTGTGCGTGTGTGCATGTGAGGAGCAAGGGGTCCACTTCCTTAAGTTTTACCCTAAAATCATTGTTGCCCATACTCTTGCCTCCACGTCCTTGTCCCCTTCGCTTCTCAACCCATTGCAGTCTGGCTCCACCCTGATCATTCCCTTTCCCTTTGACAAAGGAAATGCTGTTGTTTTATGTTCTTATAATGCATTTATTTTTCTCAATATTATTTATTCTTCAGTGTTATTTTATAGCCTAATATTGTCAGCTAACCTCAATTCAGCTTTGTACTGAGAGGGATTTTTTTTCTCCCCCACCTCATCAGCAAAGGAAAGAATCTGAAACTCAGTGTCAAACTGAAAATAAATATGATTCTGTCAGTGGAGAAGTTAATGACAGTAGCCGGAATGACATAAAAAATTCTGGATATGTATCACGGTATGAGTCCTTTCATAAAATGTATGTGTGCTGTAGCTTCTGGCGCTAACTGTTCAAATCCAGGAAGAAATGGCCTTAGGTACAGAGAATGAATGGGTGGTTCAGAAGGGAGAGGGGGAGTGGTGGGTGAAATAGACGAAGAACAGAATAGTTGTTCACTCAACATTGGCTTCTAAACCCCCCGTTACATGATAAACCGCAGGGATTGTAATATACAACATAAGGAATATGGTTAATAATATTGCAGTAACTTCTGTGGGGACAGATGACTACTAGACTTGTCGTGGTCATTTCGTAACGTATACAAATGTCAAATCATTATGTAGTACACCCTAAACTTACATAATATTGTATGCCGACTGTATTTCACTTAAGAAAGAAGAAACAACCTCTAAACTAAGATATTGTTTAATTTAAAAAAAAAAAAATGTATGACTAGGTAAATAAAACAGACATATCCCTCAAGTTACTTAAACTGATTCAAGGTGGTATAGAAGAGGGATAGAAATAGAGTGTTATAAAAGTTTAGAATTGTAGCCACCACGTATGTCAATTATTTCTCAATAAAACTGGAAGGAAAAGAAAAAAAAGAATTACAGCCGCCGAACTGAGTTGTTATTCAGATGACATAGTTATTGAGGGTCTACCATGTACTGGGCTTGGCATTAATACCAAACAATAATTTTTATGTTATTGGAATATGGCATAAATCTCCTATGTTACTTAATCCTCAGTTATTTATTTCATCCTTATTCTGTCTAAAATAAGAAGCAGAAAACTGGGGAGAAATACACCAATAGAATAGATCATTTTTAAAAACAGAAGAGGGAGTTGGGTTACTTAAAAAGCAGCCAATTCAGATAATTTGAAAGTAAAAAGTAGAAAATCTGTAAGCAGATCTGTCAGGTGTACGGATTTTGATGCTTTGTGGTACAAGAAATGGTGCTGCGGTTCAATTTTCTTACATGGATTATTGCTACTTTTCCCCTTCGTTTTGATATCATGCTTAGCACTTTCATGATACAGGGACAAGGAGAAGCTCTATATGAAACTTACTGCTTAATAAATATCTAGGGAAATGGCTTTATGACAGAAAAGATGGAAAATTACAGCTAAAATGTGGGTTATTTTGATTATCTATGGACCTAATCTAAGCTGCATTCATACCATCTTCTCAAAAGTTGAGAATTGGCTGTAATCCGTATGTTTTAGCAAAACGTAGTAGGTGACTAGCAAGTGGTAAGGGCTTTAATACCCTCGCTAATAAAAATGCTGACTTATAGTGAGGGAGAGGAGAGGGGCCCGTCAACTCCATGGGCAGTTCAGTACCTAAGCCATTCATTGTTCATTCAGCATCTTTCTGAACGACTGTGTGCAGTACCTCAGGCTTTGGGAGAAATAAAAAGACTGGTCCTATCCCCTGGAGGAGTTTCAAGTCTACCGGGGAAGGTGATACTAGAGAAAACATAAACATATAAGGAAAAAAGCCATGAGCTATAAGTAACTAACTCTGGCTGTGATGATTCAAGAGGGCATCATAATAAGTCATGAGTAAGAGACAGGTGGAGAAGGGAGGGTGAGTGGGGTATGGTGATTAAGCATATATTTGTAAGGCTGTTGTGAAGAGAATTGGAATAATGTACTCTAAAATTGAATTAGACTCAATTTTCCTTCCATTTTATTCACTATGAAGAGAACAGCTGATTGTTTTTAAAAATACAGGATCTCTGTATAATACCTGATGTCTATTGAGTGCCTACTATGTTCTAGGCATTATTAAGAACATGAGCTGTGGATTTAGTCATGAATTTAAGTCCTAAGTTGGGACCTGAGGCAAGATGATACTTATATTTATAAAAGCTGTAATCAGATATAAGATGTTTCTCCTTTCAAAAGATATATCCATTTTCATATGAGTGTTTTCTTTAATGTAGGAAGATAATTCAGTTGGCTCTCCAGGAGTAGGACAAGAACTTCATGGGCTTTTGCAGTTGGGGAGATGGATTTGTACTCAAGTACCTTGCCTAGCTATTCTTAGGGATACAGATCATTACTCTTCATTCTCTGTGAAGGTAATTGGCCCATGGAGGGTTGGGATCTATTGTCTCTCCTCCTTAACACCATGCTCTAAAGCTGAGCCAACCGCTAAATTAATATGAGTGTGCAAGTCATAAAGTAATAAAGTTAGCCTTATAAGGGACACCAAAGATCATCTAATTCAACTCCCCCTCACACGGCTGGAAGAATGTCTTCCACAGCACGCATGCGTGCATTCATTCATTTATTAGTTCATGCATTATTCGATAGATATTTGTTAGACCTTCTATTTGCCAGGTGAGCCCAGGCTTTGGAAATACAAAGAGAAAAAAGAATTCTCTCCTGCAGTCAAGGTCCCTACAATTCGGTAGTAGTGGAGAGAGAAAGCTGCTTATAAATGACTGCAAAATATTGAGACTGAGTTTAAACAGTTCCAAGTAGTATGTGCAAAGTGCTATAAGAACATTAAGATAGGGGTCTAGGAAGGCCTTATAGAGGTGGTGAGATGAGCAGAATGAAAGAAAAATAGAGTTTTTTTATCAAGTCCAAAGAAGTAGGGCATCCCCCTGGAGCAAATAGCAGAAGCAAAAGCTCTGAAGTTGTGAGAGAGCCCGGTGCAAGTTGGCTGGAATATACAGAGCAGATCAGAGAGGTCAACAGGGGAAATGGGCTACAAAGTGGAGGTCCATCTGTAAGTGCCAGATGGTGAGTTAGCTTCTGTCCAAATACCTTTGGTGATGAGCACACTGACTCCTGAGGCACCCCAGCGAATTTCAGTTAGCTTTGGTTCCTAGAGAAGGTTTCTGGCTAAAAACATACATAAATGTAATGGGACTGATTAAATCTTTTCCATAAAATATACAGGCACTGACATAAGATTAAAATACATTTTCTACTTGAATACAGAATGCCACAGGAGGTATAAGTTTAGAGAATTAAGGATAAACTGTTTTGATGGATGATGGAAAGTATTGGATAGGACAGAACAGTACTAAAATTGCTGTAAGAATAAGTGATTAACAAGTGATTCCCCATTAAGCAGAAGTTTTTAAATTTTTAATAAAATTCCCAGGGGCAAAATTAAAATGTGTTTGCTTCATTTATACAGACAGAAAAGCAAAGAATGCTATTAGAATTTAAACTGCACTCTATTAAAATAAGTTCTAGGAAACTTAGTTTATACATTTTTACATATCGTAAAATAAGATTGAACTATTAGTACAAAATTTAAAACTATTACAAACTTTTTAAAATTTACTTTTTTTTTTTAAGCTATCTAACAGATTTTGAACCAATTCAGTGCATGGGTCGTGGAGGGTTTGGAGTTGTCTTTGAAGCTAGAAACAAAGTTGATGACTGCAATTATGCTATCAAGAGAATCCGTCTCCCCAACAGGTAATGGATGGTACTTTTAGTAAACTTGGAGTTAGGACTGTATTATCTAATCTCATAGGCAATATGTCCTTACTATACTCCATAGAGACTATAGAAAACAGAGTTTCTGACCTTCTGAATCTTATGTTCTCAGTACTACCAGGTAACTAGCTATCTTTTAAAAATGTCATCTACTTTGACCGCTTTGTATCTACTTAAAAAATATGCCCTTGTTTTTGATTCTTAACAACTCAGGGCATTCCCATAGTGAATTTTAATAACTATAGAATTTAATACATAGCACCATTTAAAAATAATCTATATTTATTGTGGAAAATAAGGGAATAGTATTAAAACAAAAAACAATCCATGTGTACTCTACCTAGTAATAAACACTTTTAACATTTTAGGGTATTTTCTTTTGATTTTTTTTTTTTCTGTCATAAATTTACCTAGTTCGTAGCACAGATATCAGTACAATACAGTTTTATCTGTTGCTTCCTTCATTGTATTCTCAGTGTTTTCCTTGCTATTAAGAGTATGTCATCGAAATGCTAAAATATACTGAAAGTGTTTTGTGACTGGAAAATAGTCCAATTAATACTTGTGCCATGTCTCATTTAACCATTTCTTATTTTTAAATATTTAAGTTTCCAACTTGTTGCAATTAAAAATAACTTTGGGGACTTCCCTGGCAGTCCGTTAGTTAGGACTCCGTGCTTCCACTGCAGGGGGCATGGGTTTGATCCCTGGTCAGGGAACTAAGATCCCGCATGCCTCTCGGCACGGCCAAAAAAAAAAAAAACAACGTGGCATTGTTCATCTTTTATATAAAATTTTGGTCACGTCTGTTTCCTTAGGATAGATTCCTAGAAGTAGAATTTGGGGCTCAGAACAGCGTGATGCTTAAGATGATGGGCTTTCAGTTACACCGTCCTTTTCATCTATTGTGGAAGCCTCCTCTGGATTCTTTTTTTTTTTTTTTTTTTTTGTGGTACGTGGGCCTCTAACTGTTGTGGCCTCTCCCGTTGTGGAGCACAGGCTCCGGACACGCAGGCTCATCGGCCATGGCTCACGGGCCCAGCCGCTCCGCAGCACGTGGGATCTTCCCGGACCGGGGCACGAACCCATGTCCCCCGCATCGGCAGGCAGACTCTCAACCACTGAGCCACCAGGGAAGCCCGTCCTCTGGATTCTTGATTGAATGTGCACTAATTTCTGGGCTGTCTTCCTAATTAGCAGTTAAACATGCTGTCCAACAGATAGGGACATAGGAATGGGACAGTCTGAGTACTATGGGACTAATTCTTTTCTTTGGTGTATAAGTTTTGAGTAGTTTAAATATTCACATGTACAAAGTACCACATAGGATATAAAATTAAGAAAGGCTTCTGCCCTCAAGAATCTATAACTATTTGAGACCTTTGTATATATACTCAAATAACTGCAAAGCCAGGAAGATTGTGACTTGTGATTTAATTTAGTAAACAGCTTCTCATGAAGAAAGTGCAGAGGTAGCCAAAAGGCAGTCAAGGAAGGCAAGCCTTGTGGTGGTAGTGTTGTCTGCGCCGTGTTCAGGGGTAACCTGTCCCTTGGTGGACACACATGTAGGGGAGGGATGGCCAAGTACATGAAATGGCCTGAGCATAGGCTCTAGGCAAACATTTGCAGGGGATGTAGAGGTTAGTTGAGGATTCTGGCACAAGTGGAGCAAGGGTAAGAATGGAGGGGAGGGACTTCCCTGGCGGTCCAGTGGTTAAGACTGCCCTTCCAACACAGCGGGCATGGGTTCAGTCCCTGGTTGGGGAGCTAAGATCCCACAAGCCACACTGTGCAGCCCAAAAAAAAAAAAAAAAGAGAGAATGAAGGGGAGTATGGAAGAAAGATGGCAAAGATGGGTTCCAGCACCTTAAATGCCAAGCAGAGGAGTTTAGATTTTATTCCATAGACAGTTGTGCCTTTGAGCAGAAGAATGACGTGATCAAAGTGGAGGTGGTATGTAGTAAGAGACAAGCGTGTTCATTAGGAGATTTTTTTTTTTTTTTTTTTTTTTGCAGAAGTTCAGTCCTAAGATACAGAGCATTAGTGCAGCAGAAGTGGAGATGGATGAGGAAGGAATGAGTATCAGGAATTAAAAAGGAGAAACTGATAGGATTTGGTTACTGAATATGGAAAATCCAGAAACCTACCAGGATTCTCAGGGTGGGACCATTAACAGTAATGAAACACAGAGAGAAAAGTGGGAGTAGCTGACTGTCTCTTGGGGACGGAAGAGGATATAACTTATATTTATTATGTTGTTTCAGGTGATGGTGGGATCCCTAGAATGTGAGCTTAGATCCATCAGAAAAGCTGTCAAAGCAGAAGATCAAATCCAGATGCTTTTCTGGTTAAACATCATTGCCTATGATATTCAGTAGTTGAGGCTTTAAACAGACAAAGGTGCTCGTACAAGCCTTTTGGATTGTTGTATGTACCTTGTCGGGCTGGTCCTTCTCCATCCTCCGGAGCTGCCAGGCTGAGCTCTCTTTTCTGAATACTTCACTTCCACCTATTCATCCCCCTATTAATTAACAAGCATTAAGCAATTATCTTCAAGGGTCTTTAGTCATTCATTTTTAGTCAGCTAAGAACTCTTTATTTGAATGGATAGATGTACTTGTAAGCATTTATTTCTGGAAGAAAAAAGAAATACTAGAAATACATATTTTTTTCTAATAAAGACTTATTTACTCTTTGGCTTCTTAGAATTATGCCGCTAGGCTGACTCGTCTGTTCCCCATTTTAGAACAAGGGAGAATTTTATTTTATTGTTTTGTACTGTCTTTGGATATGATTGCTTCTTCAGATCAGAGCAACCTTCAGTGTCTTCATTTTTTCTCTGTTTCAGGGAATTAGCTCGGGAAAAGGTCATGCGAGAAGTTAAAGCCTTAGCCAAGCTTGAACACCCAGGAATTGTTAGATATTTCAATGCTTGGTTGGAAGCACCACCAGAGAAGTGGCAAGAGAAAATGGATGAAATTTGGCTGAAAGATGAAAGGTAACTTGGTTAGACATAGACTTAAAAACTAGTATTTATTTCAGGCTAGTTTTTGGCTTACATGAACAAAATATCCTTTCTATAACTTTAGAGATGATTTTTTTTAAAGAAAAATAACAGCAGATTACTGTTTCTGTCATCATGTTTTGGAACATTCTCTAGTCGCTTGTTAAGTGAAAGGTTGATTTAGTTTTTAGAACATGAACTTTTTTTTCTTTTCTGTCCAGAACATGAATTTCTAAAATCATTGGTAGATAGAGCTCTATGACTTATAATTCACTGAAGGATTTACAGCGGTCTTTCTCAATAAGAGATATTGTCTGCTTTTGTCTCCATTTTTGTTGTTGTTGTTGTTGTTGTTGTTGCGGTACCCGGACCTCTTGCTGTTGTGGCCTCTCCCGTTGGTGGAGCACAGGCTCCGGATGCGCAGGCTCAGCGGCCATGGCTCACGGGCCCAGCCGCTCTGCGGCATGTGGGATCTTCCCGGACCGGGGCACGAACCCGTGTCCCCTGCATCGGCAGGCGGACTCTCAACCAGTGCGCCACCAGGGAAGCCCTCCATTTTTTATTTTAAATTTTCATTTACTTTCTTAGTAGTTAGCAATTTCCAACTCCTTTCTAAAGCAGTTTTAAACTATTTGCAGTTAAAACTACAAGCACTTGGGACTTCCCTGGTGGTCCAGTGGTTAAGACTTTGCCTTCCAATGCAGGAGGTGTGGGTTCAATCCCTGGTCCGGGAGCCAAGATTCCACATGCCTCGCAGTCAAAAAAAAAAACCCCAAAAAACATAAAACAGCAGCAATATTGTAACAAATTCAATAAAGACTTTAAAAAATGGTCCACATCAAAAAAAAAAAAAAATACATGAACTTATGGGAATTCCCTGGTGGTCCAGTGGTTAGGACTCCTCACTTTCACTGCCAAGGGTGCAGGTTCGATCCCTGGTCGGGAAACTAAGATCTCGCAAGCCGCACGGTGAGGCCAAAAACCAAAAAGCAAACAAAACCATGAACTTGGGCAGCCTGAAGATAATTCCCACGTTAAATATGCTGTTCTCTAGGAAGGAAGGCGCTTTTAAACACTACTCGATGAGAACAAAAAGGGAGCAGGCTACAAATAGACTATTTAGTAAAGAGCTGGAGTAAAATTCCTGCCTAAAAGTACCAAACACAGCCCTAGATCCACATGAGGTACCTAGTTACGGTGACACTTATATACACAGCCAGTAGCCAAACCACAGAAGGACCAGGTGAAGTGACCCTGCATCTCAAGCCCTAATTGGGATGGGGGCTTCCGAATCACAGCCACCAAGGGGTTCTGCCCTTGGTCTTCCTCTGTGCTTTGTGTTTGGCACATAGGCCTTGGCTGTTCTGGGCATGACAGTCCCAGATAACTGTTTCCAGTTTAAAAGCAAGATTTCCAATTCAGGAATGGATGGGCTGTGATGTTCTTTGTCTCGTGTGGCATGTTTTCATTGAATTTCCATGTTGTCACTTGGTAACTGGCTTTATTATAGTTGAAGCTTTGGAGACAAAGCATGTAGTTTCAACACTGTAAGTCAACTGTACTTCACTGAAAATACATCAGTCAATAAATAAGCAAACAAAGGATGTAGTTCACATAATTTAATCAACACGTATTCACTCTCATCCCTTTGTACTTCTCCCACTCTTAGCACAGACTGGCCGCTCACCTCTCCTAGTCCCGCGGATGCGCCGTCCGTTAAAATATGCAGAATGGATCCTTTCTCTACAAAGGAACGCATTGAAATCATAGCCCCTTCTCCAAGAAGCAGTAGGTCTTTTTCGGTCGGGATTTCCTGTGGCCAGACAGGTTCATCCAAGAGCCAGTTCTCTCCACTGGAATTTTCCGGAATGGACCACAGAGACACGAGTGAGTCGGTGGACGCGGTGTGCAACCTCCAGGACAGCTGCATTACAGACTGCGAGGGGGAAGACGGTACTAGGGATGGCAATGATGAGGGACACTCTTTTGAACTTTGTCCTTCTGAAGCTTCCCCTTACGTAAGGTCAAGGGAGCGAACCTCCTCTTCTATAGTATTTGAAGATTCCGGCTGTGATAACGCATCCAGCAAAGAGCCCAAAACGAACCGACCGCCTATGGGCAACCATTGTGCTGATAAACTAACTGCAGTCCAGCATTCCAGTAGCAAGTCTTCCTCGGAACCTACTTTGTCTATTTCTCCTTCAAGACCAACCACTTTAAGTTTAGATCTCACTAAAAACTCTGTGGAAAAACTCCAACCCAGTTCACCAAAGGTGTATCTTTACATCCAGATGCAGCTGTGCAGAAAGGAAAACCTCAAAGACTGGTTGAACAGCCGCTGCACCATTGAGGAAAGAGAGAGGAGCGTGTGTCTGCACATCTTCCTGCAGATCGCGGAGGCGGTGGAGTTTCTGCACGGCAAAGGGCTCATGCACAGGGACCTCAAGGTCTGTTTTTGTGGAACATCACCCAAGGGTTTCAATGTGTTTTTTTTTTCTATTAAAGTCATTTATTTTATTTATTTACTTATTTTTATTGAAGTACAGTTGATTTACAATGTTGTGTTAGTTTCAGGTGAACAGCAAAGTGACTGAGTTCTTTATATATATACATATTCCCAGTTGAAAAGCTATGTATTGTGCTCATTCTGACCTATCATTGAGCCTAATGTTAAACCTTCTAGGCCCTCTAACCTTTTTGTATTTTGGTCACGTGTTTGTCACGTATCAGTCTCAACACAGCTGCCAGAAGTTCTCAGGGCTCTATGTTTTAAGTCTTTTGGAGGTGTTGGGGAGAAAAGTATCACTTTCCCCTGCTATTGATCAGAAGTCCTGGGTTTTCTTTTTTTTTTTTTTCATTTAAATGAGATTTTTTTTAAAATTAATTTTTATTGGAGTATAGTTGATTTACCTGGTTTTCTTCAAATCGATAAGCCAGGAACACATATGCGTCCCTAAACCAGTCGCCTGGCCAGAGGCTGGGATTATGCTGATTGGTGGATGCAAGTTCTGGATGCAACCTCCAGATAACATCCCGTATGAGCCATGGACTTGCTGCCCAGAAGAAGAGAGTTCCCGAAGTCACATCAGGATACTTTTGGTGGAAGCGTAGGGCAATGGAAAGATGCTGGAGAACCAAAAAAAAAAAGTCTGTTAGTGTTGGGTAGATAACAGCTGACAGCAGAGCACGGAGAGGGGAGGAAAGATAAAATTTAAGGCCTGTCTCTCTTACAAGGTTATTTGAGGGAAAGTAGGAGGGTATCACCGTAGATGTTGGTTATATGCAATAACTTCATTGTTTCAAAGTCCATACTGTATGATGGCACTTTGGAGTTTTGCAATAAAATGTTTTTCATCTGGCAGTATTTGAAGCCCAGTGAAAGTCAATTTTGTGAGCTAAATGGCTTCCTTTTCCCTTATTTCAAGGGCTATGAATGGTGGTCATGTGGGCTGAGAGTAGGCTCTAGGGAAAGACGATGTATTTCATGTAGGGGATTTGGGGTTTGAGGAGCCCGTGGTTAGATGTATCTTATGAACAGTTGCATATGAGAGTTTAGAACTCGGGACGGGGGTTGTGGGGTATATGGGAGCCTGTGAGTATTAGAAGAGGCAACACAAGGTTGTAGTTAAGAGCTCTTATTCTCCTTGACAGCCTACATTCCCCTCTCAGACACAAGCCTGAAGATCGGTCTGTTTCGTTCATTCACCAAATAGTAGTGATTAGCTACCGTTGGGCAAGAATTGGACCCATGGCAGTGGAGCAGAAGTCCTTTTCTCACGGAGCCAGACTGCCTGGGTTTGAATCCCTGCTCCACCCCTTACTAGCTGGGTAACCTTGGGCAACTTACTTAACTTCTCGGGCCTCAGTTTTCACATCTGTGAAATGAGGGACCAGTAGGACTAAAAGCATTGTATTACATGAGTTAATAGTAATGAACTACTTAGATCAGCTTCTGGCTCATTGCAAGTGCTATATATGCATTTGCTATTATTATTATTATCATGGCTTAGGTCATAAATGTAGAGGAGCTTGCCAAGGGAGAGTATATAGAATAATGAGATTGAGGTTTAAGTACCGTAGACCCTAGGGAATGTGAATCTCTAAGGATTTATTTAAATAGATGTTCAGGGACTTCCCTGGTGGCGCAGTGGTTAAGAATTCACCTGCCAATGCAGGGGACATGGGTTTGAGCCCTGGTCCGGGAAGATCCCACATGCCGTGGAGCAGCTAAGCCCGTGCGCCACAACTACTGAGCCTGCGCTCTAGATCCCACGAGCCACAGCTACTGAAGTCCTTGTGCCTAGAGCCTAGAGCCGCAACGAGAGAAGCCACCGCAGTGAGAAGCCCGGCACCACTACAAAGAGTAGCCCATGCTCACCGCAACTAGAGAATGCCCGTGCACAGCAACAAAGACCCAACACAGCCAAAAAATTAATAAATAAAATTTAAATAAATAAATAGATGTTCAATAAATATTCACTCCCTTTGCTACCCTTGCCTCTTCTTTACTCACAGTACTTGTCTAGCATTGAAGGATTGTTTTTATTTTCATATTAGCCCATTGTAAAGAGAAACATGCTTGAGAATATCTAGTATCTTGTATTTATTTTCTGTAGTCATTTAAATAATTCTCTTCACTTTCCTTCTCCATACACACCCACCACGCTTTTGTCTGTTTCATTTTTTTCCAGCCTTCCAACATATTCTTTACAATGGATGATGTGGTCAAGGTTGGAGACTTTGGATTGGTGACTGCAATGGACCAGGATGAAGAAGACCAGCTGGTTCTGACCCCAATGCCAGGGTACGCCAGACACACAGGACAAGTGGGGACCAAGCTGTATATGAGCCCAGAACAGGTGAGCCTTTCGATTTCTTTCTGAGGAATAAAGAGATTTTTAATTAGGGTGGCAACAAGCTAGATGTGCGCCATGAATCTCCATCCGTGCTGTGTTTAAAATACCCAATAAAATAAAAGCTGAAAATGATGAAAACTGGCAGAAGTGTTCCACAGTCAACACAGCTAGGGTACAGTTCCACAACATGAATTGGCGTGTGGAGGAAGAAAAATACTAAAAATGCATGAAATGTGCTCACCCTCTGAACCGGAACCTGACAGCAACCAGAAACTTAGAATGAGATTTTGAATGTCCTCCTCCCAAACTTAATTGTCATTCACCCTGTGTGAACTATGCAGGAACTGTTTTCAGAGCCAGCTGGAGGTAGTGCTCTAAGCTATTCTCTACAATAATCCACAGGCAGCTTCCAGAACGTACCATGGCAGGAAATAAAGGTGGACAGGCTGAGCTATGTTGCCTTGTGGGATGCTTAGTCTTCCAAGGAAAAGCTCCATAAACTGAACAGAGACTGGAAGAGTGGTGGGAGCAAGGCATCCTGGGAGCTTCAGCACAGCATCCCTGGCCACCACTACGCTGATGGTATTCACAAGCTTACATATGCTTAGATCGGCGGTTCTCAGACTTTCTGATCAATGCCTGTTCATACCTGTAAACGTGATAGAGAGCTCAAGAATTTTTCTTAAGGAATTTTATCCATCAGTATTTGCCATATTAGAGATTAAAACAGAAATTTGTAAACTTTTTAATTCAGTTAAAAATGACAGTATTAAATCAGTCACATCTTCAAGATATTTTCTGAAAAATAAATATTTTCCAAAAGAAAACTAGTGAGAAGAGTGGCATTTACTTACATTTTTGTAAAGCTCTTTACTGTCTGACTTAAAAGAGATTTCATATCTGCTTTTCCATTTAATCCCTTGCACTATGTTATTTTGGTTGAAGTATATGAGGAATATCTGACTTCGCATAGATAGGCAGTTGGAAAAGGAGGAATATTTTAATACCATTTTCAGGTAGTTGTGGGCATTCTTCTTTGACAGCATATCAAAATACAATAAGCAAAAGTTTCTGAAGAGTCATTTGCCCTGAATCTAAAACCATAGCAGTGAACATTTTGTATTCTGTTACTTTAACATCCGTTGGTCCACTTTGCACATTGAATGGACCTTTGACCCACGCATGATTTTATAAAATTGTGCATTGGTCATTTGGAAACTATTGGTTCCCTAAGTTATGCATCTTTTCCAAAAGTTGTCACAATTCACTATACAGTATTAAAAAAATCACTCTGGTTAATATCACCACCAGTCGCACCAGAAAAGGCTTTAAGTATTAGGAAGCTGTCAGGTTCCCAGTGATGGACACAAATTTTCCAAAATTCTGACATTCATTTCCAAGCTCAACTTGTATTTTTGGCAACGAATGCTGTCAGTCTTCCTTGAAGTTCCATTCTCACTTTGTTCATCTTTAAGAAAGTATCTGTCAGGTATCCAAGTATGAATAACCACAGTTTGTCTACCAGTTGTTCTTTCAAGTCAAAATGGAGCTCTATGAAAAGAGCATCTGGTTCGTATAGTAACTCAAACAATTGCACAAATGCTTTCTCTTGAGACAACCATTGTACTTCGGCGTGGAGCAGAAATGCTTTATGAATACTGCCCATTTTGTCACACAGAATATTTAAAAAATGCATACCTAAGGGGGAAGATATAATAAAATTAATAATTTTTACTGCTTCAGCAAGGACATTTTAAGTGAAACTGTCTTCCTTCCTCCCTTCCTTTTTCCCTTCCTTCCTGCCTCCCTCCCTTCCTCCCTTTCTTCCTTCCTTTCATTGAAGAACATAATTACTACTAGTATGGTTTGGTGCTGCTGCCTTGGTTCATGCTAAGGTTCAGCAGTGCAAATGTCAACACAGTGAAAAGACAAATCATGTCTCAGAATTATTATGAAAACAGTCTTGACTTTGTAGACCTCCTGAAATGGTGTTGGAGTCCCCAGGGATCCATAGACCACACTTTGAGAACTGATGGATTAGTTTATCTTTGGAAGGTCATATCAGAGACCAGTCATAGGAACTGGCCTTTATTTTACTGTTGTACAGTATCCTTTTAGACTTCTTGAGTTGTTTGCATTATTCAAGTGTTTTCTTTTTTATGCGTAAATTTTATTTTTTTATTTAATTCAAGAAATTTTTTAATAGAACCCTGTACTTAGACATCTTGAATTTCAAGATAAGGGAAAAATAGTGTAAGTATTTAGGTACGATAAAAAAGCACATTACAGCTTAAAGAGCTTGTTTTCTATAACACTCAACCCTGGAGGACAATAAATCAACATTTACAGTTTGGATGAAAAATAGCTGTGACCCACAAATCATGCTTCTGGCCATAAAGTTATTCATATAAAAGAAATTAGGCATTTTTAGATAGGTAAGAGTTAAAAAAGAATCTCCTAAGTGAAAAAAGCCAGGGGCAGAAATGTGTGTATAGTGTGTAAAGGGGGGAAAGATAGCTATATATTTGCTTATGTTTATATAAAGAGCTCTGGAAGGATGTACAGGAAACAAATAGTTTTGGGGGCGGTAGGTAGAGGGGAAGTGACTGGTGGGAACTGGGCAGATAAGGGATGGACAGGAGGGAAGCTTGACTGTATACTTCTTTTTGAATCATGTGAATGTGTTACCTATTAAAAGTGAGTTTAAGAAGGGAAACGTTTGTTTTGGATGTTTTAGTGACTTAGACATTTTGCTGTTAGGAATATCACTGTGATAACCATCCCTGTGTACAAATCTCTGTCTGCATTTCCATCTACCCTGGGGTGGATGAAATTTAAATAGAACCATTAAGTGGTAGTAACCACTTATTGCCAGGTTGCTTTCATGAAGGTGTGTTAATTAATATTCTCCAGATAGTGTATGAGGTGTCCTTTTCACTGTACCCCTGTAAACTCTGTTTTGAACATATTTTCTTTGAATACTTCCCAGACCCCAGTAACAGCTAAGGGAAGGGAGGAAGATGGTGTAGCCTGTTGCAGTCACTGGAACTTCCCACCTGATAGTCTATAAGCAGAAAGGCAGGCTGGGTCTCAGAAGGAACCAGGGAGACAGGTATCAAGTGTAGTTTAGGGAGGAGGTTGTAAAGGGTTCCTCATCCCTGACAAATACCTTGTGATCCCCCAAAGGGAGGGCTTCCTTGGCCTTTGCCAAGTGTCGTTTTGTGCCTAGAGTCATTTTCCCAAATAAAAGGGTTCTTCTGAGTCCACAGGAGGTCACTTTTAATTTGAATGAGGCTTTGTTTAATAGAGTAGTTGGGTTGTAATTCATTTGTTCATTTTAACAAGTAAGTATTTATTGAGGGCCTTCTCTGTACTTAGCCCAGTGCTGGATGGTGAGAATTCAAAAGAAGCAGTTCCCTTCCCTCCAGGACTTTATAATCTAGTTGTGAAGAATAAGAAATAACACACATGAAAAATAAAACCAAGAATGCAGTGAAGTCCATAATTAAGGGCCGTAATGAGGGCTAACCACGGTTGATTAGTGGTTTGGAGTAATGAAGATTTTCTCATAAAAATAGGTGAGGACTAAGTTGGTTAGAAATGAGAGATTTGCTTTAGATAGTGCTGGCTTTGAAAAACTTCACCCCAGGGGTGGGGGGAGCAGCTTTTCCGGGCTCCTGGCTCCAGGTTTCCGCTGGGCCTATTTTACTGATACATATCTCAGAGCTATACCTGGGCTTCCTTCTGTAATGCTGAGTACTTTAATTACTCTTGCTATGGTGAGTTGAAGAAAAGAGGCTTGAGAGATGATTAACTCTTTGCTAACATTTCTACGTACACTTAGATGCACTGATGCCGTATTATCCGTTGTACTATCTCCGTGAATGTTTTCCTAATATTTCTTCTTTATTTGGGATTTCAGATTCATGGCAACAACTACTCTCATAAAGTGGACATCTTTTCTTTAGGCCTCATTCTATTTGAATTGCTGTACCCATTCGGCACTCACATGGAGAGGGTCAGGGTAAGTGTTCCCCCCTCAAAAAAGGTAGAAAAAGAAAATATTAAATCTTAAATTCACAAAAGAAAGAGTTTTAGAAGAAGAGTAACTTACTCCTAATACCAGCAGACTGGTTGACATAGAAGAGGTCACGTGAGTGACGCAGAAAGGATTTGTAGACTATTTGCGTCCACAGAAAGCTCAGTCTTCAAAAATTGTTGAGTCGAGTTGTCTGTTCCTTAAATTTGTAATAAGTGCAACGCACAGAGTAAGGGAGTGAGGGTGACGGTGTTGGTTGGTCAGAGAAGAATTTTCCAGAGGACAAGTGGCCATACACTCACATACTTAAAAGGTGGCAAACTAAAGCATGATTAGGTTTTTTTTTTTCCCCTCTCAGAATAAACCAAGGTGATGGCCTTTAAGGAAAACAGTACTGAAAGTCTTTTAAAAGTAGACCTCTGTCGCATTCTTCCCCGTACTTCATAAGTGGTTACCCTCCACTTTTCCAGCTGTTGTCCCTGTACTTACTTCCGTATTTCCAAAGTTTATGTCCTTATCACCATTTCTTAATTTATCAGTGTTAGACCTTATCTGTTGACTCCTGGCCACGGTAGAACAGGATGTGGTTCTCACATAGAACTAAAAGGACCTACCAAGTGTTCTATACAATAAATAGGAAAAAAAGAAAATAATTTAAAAATCAAAGTGGCTAAATTTCAGAATACCAGAGGTAAAGGCACCAAAAGCTTCCAGAAAGGAAAATAAAACAGGCCCAACGTATGTTAAAGGATCGGGAATCATATGGCATCAAAATTTAAGTAGTTATGGGGAATTCTCTGGTGGTCCAGTGGTTAGGACTCCGCACTTCCACTGTAGGGGACACGGGTTCCATTTCGATCCCTGGTCAGGGAACTGAGATCCCACATGCCTCACGGTGTGGCCAAAAATAAATAAAATAAATTTAAAAAAACAAAGTATTTTTAAAAAAATGTGTGTAGTTATAAGGACATCAAAAGACACTATCAAGAAAGTGAAAATAGGGCTGCCCTGGTGGTGCAGTGGTTAAGAATCCGCCTGCCAAAAAAAAAAAAAGAATCCGCCTGCCAATGCAGGGGACATGGGTTCGAGCCCTGGTCTGGGAAGGTCCCACATGCCACGGAGCAGCTAAGCTCATGTGCCACAACTACTGAGCCTGCACTCTAGAGCCCGCGAGCCACAACTACTGAAGCCTGTGCGCCTAGAGCCCATGCTCCACAACAAGAGAAGCCACTGCAATGAGAAGCCCGCACACCGGAACAAAGAGTAGCCCCCGCTCACCACAACTAGAGAAAGACCTCGCTCAGCAACGAAGACCCAACGCAGCCAAAAATAAATAATTAAAATAAATATATTTATTTTAAAAAAGAAAGTGAAAATACAACCCACAGAAAATATTTGTGAATCATGTATCTGATAAGGTTCTAATATCCAGAATATATACAGAACTGTTACAGTTCAACAACAAAAAGACAACCCCATTAAAAAATGGGCAAAGGACTTGAACAGACATTTCTCTGCAGAAGATTACAAGTGACCAATAAGCACAACACCATTATTCATCAGGGAAATGCCAATCAAAATCACAGTGAGATACCATTCACACCATCTAGGATGGCTAGAATAAAACAAAACAAAACAAAAACGGAAAAGAAGTGTTGCCGAGGAGATGGAGAAATTAGAACCCTCATGCATTGCTGGTAAGAATGTAAAATGATGCAGCCACTGTGGAAAACAATTTGACAGTTCCTCAAAAAGCTAAACATGGAATTACCATATGACCCAGCAGTTCTACTCCTAGGTATATACCCAAGAGAAATGAAAACATAGGTCCACACAAAAACTTGTACACAAATGTTCATAGTAGCATTTTCACAAGAGCCAGAAAGTAGAAACAGCCCAAATGTCAATCAGCTCATGAATGGCAAAGCAAATGTGGTCGACCCATACAGTGAAATATTATTCAGCCATGAAAAAGGAACGAAATACTGATACATACTACAGCACAGGTGAACCTTGGAAACATCACACTCAGTGAAAGAAGCGGACATAAAAGACCACATACTGTATGATTCCATCTATGCAAAATGTCCGGAATAGGCAAATCCATAGAGACAAGGTAGATTAGTAGTTGCCAGGAGCTGGGGGTAGAAGGGGATGGAGAGTGATTGCTTAATAAGTACAAGGCTTTTCTTTGGGTGATGAAAATGTTCCGGAATTAGAGAGTGGTGATGGTTGTACGACATTTTGAATAGAATAAAAATCACAGACTCATACACTTTAAAATGGTTAAAATGGTGAATTTTATTTATGTGAATTTTATTTCAATAAACACATTTTCGAAAATACGTAGTTATGTAAAAATTTTTTGGTTAAACTAAGCCATGCACATATTGTTCTATGCTAGACCAAATAATGTACCCTGACTTTCTTTTCTTTCTGATACAATCCTTTTTTTCAGAATTGGCTTTTCTCAATTGCTTAGTTTTCTATGAACCTTTGCCGTAATTTTTAACAAATGTGCAAAAGTCTGTCACATGTCAAACAATATTTTCTCTGTGCTTCAGTATAGCTTATCTAGATAGATAGATAGATAGATAGATTAGATAGATAGATAGATAGATAGATTTAATTTGTTTTCCCCTGGAGTCTTCCTTCTCAAAGCTTTGTTCTCCAGTCTGGACCAGTTGCCCCCTAGACCTTCTGTAAGCTGTCATCCAAGGATGCACTTCCCTACTCTCCTGGCTTGGATCCCTTGTTTCCTAGCTTCCATGTTTTGCTCTGTTTTATTTTCTTGCACTATTCTTTTATTTTGCTGGAGCACATTCTGCAGTAAATTCCTCAGAAACAATGTATGAGAAAGAAATTTTTAGAGTCCTCAGGTATCTGAAAAAGTACCTTTTTTTCCATTTTCATACGTAACTGATAAATTGGCCAGGTTCCGATTCTAGATGGAAGATAACTTTCCTTCAGAACCTTGAGAGCATTGCCCCATTTCCTTACAGCTTCCAGCGCTGCTGTTGAAAAGCAGATACCATTCTGATGCCTGATTTTTTAATATTGGGTATCTTGGACCTGTTACAGTTTCGTTTCTGGAATCTTTAGGGCTTTAGTTTTATCAGTGCTCGGTAGTTGTGGCTCGCGGGCTCTAGAGCGCAGGCTCAGTAGTTGTGGCGCACGGGCTTAGTTGCTCCGTGGCATGTGGGATCTTCCCGGACCAGGGCTTGAACCCGTGTCCCCTGCATTGGCAGGTGGATTCTTAAATCACTGCGCCACCAAGGAAGCACTGTACTATTTTTTGCAGGAGTTCCTTAACTTGTTATTCTGACTTTCCTAAGTCCTTTATTTTGACAGTCCAATTTTTATTGTCCGAGATTGTACCGTTTTTATAGTATTTCGCTCTGTTTACATGAAGTCAGTATCTTCACATTGCTGAGAATCTCAATTACATGTATGTATATATTTTAAGTTTTCTTCCCCCTGTATTGTCTCTTTCCTCTGGGTATTTTTTTTTTAACTTTCTGTTTTGAAATTATTATAGATCCACAGGAAGTTGCAAAGACAGAGAGATACCCTCCACCCACTTTCTGCTGACAGTTACATTTGACATAATTACAGTACAACAAAAACTTGACATTGGTACAGTGTATGTATGTAGTTCCATGTTATTTTATTTCAGTACAGGTTTGTGTAACCACCACTGCAATCCAGATACAGAGCTGTCACATCAACACAGGAAACTCCGTCTTGCTACCCCCTTATAGTCACACTTACTTCCCTCCCTACCAGCATCTCTGAGTCTTTTAATGATTTGTGTGTGTGTGTTTCTCATGCTGATAATCCTTAGCTGTCCATTCATATTTAAGAATAGGGCTCTTGGAGAATTCCCTCGTGGTCCAGTGGTTAGGACTCGGCGCTTTCCCTCCCGGGTCCCGGGTTCGATCCCTGGTCGGGGAACCAAGATTCCTGCAAGCCGTGCACCTTATGTGTTATCTGGGGATAAATCACTCCGTCCGTATACAGACCTTTCGACGGCTCTCCTGCTGCCATCCTTGAGCCTCACCCCCATGCCCGGCAGGTTCTGCTCAGCTAATCAGTTCCCTCTTTGTTGGCTTTATCCCTCACAGGCAGCCTGGTTTACCTTCCTCTGTTCTGCTAAAGAAACTGCTATGCTTCCACTGCTTTCTCTCTTTCAAAAATGTAATCTGTTCTTCCATTGCAGTCATCCTTATAGACTTACAGTACATTTTACCTTCCTTGGCACTTGTTTTAGTGAAAATGCTTGCTAGGAATATAATAGAAAACCTGCCATGTGTAGCCAGAACCCCTCTGAAATTCCATTAGTAAATGTAAAAGAGACTATTCAATGATTTGACCAAGATCTTTTTTTTTAATTAATTTTATTGAGATAAAGTTTACATACATACAACATACCCACTTTGTACATTTTTATGAGTTTTGACACATTTATACATCCACATTCACCACTACATTCAAAATATAGAACATTTGTATCACCCCAGAAAGTTGCCTTTTGCTCCTTCCCAGTCAGTCCCCTGTCTTTCCAGGCTCCACCTGGATCCCAGGCAACTGCTGATCTGTGTTCTGTCTTTTCTAAAGTTTCGTATAAATTGAATCATACATGTCTATTCTCTTTTGTGTCTGCCTTCTTTGACTCACTATAAAGTCAGTAGTTCCTTCCTTTTTATTAATATTCCATGGTATATATACCACAGTTCATGTGTCCAGTTACCTGTTGAGAAACATTTACGACTAAAGTTGCTGTGAACATTTGTGAACAAGTCTCTTTGTAGACATACATATGTATCCTTAGTCTCGGGTAATTACGAGGTAGGATTGATAAGCTCTGTGGTAAGTGGTTTAACTTTATAAGAAAGTGTCATTTTATATCCTCACCAGCAGCGTAGGAGAGACCTAGGTCCTCCACATACTCAACACTTATGTTTCAGTCTTTACATTTTTAGACATTCTAATAGGGGTATAATGGAGTCATACTGTGGTTTAAGTTTGCATTTGTCTGATAACTAATGACCTTGACAGTCTTTTCAAGTCCTTTGCCAAGTATATGTATTGTGACTAATTTATTCCAGTCTGTGGCTTGCCATTTCATTTTCTTAATGGTGTCTTTCACAGGGTAGCAGATTTTAATTTTAAAGTTCAGCCTACCATTCTTTTCTTTTATGCTTATGCTTTTTGTTGAAAAGACTCTCTGTTTCCCCATTGAGTTATGGCCAAGGTCTCTTTTAAATTCTAAGTTATAAAATAAAAACTTTAAGAATGTTATGGGATTAAAAATTAATTCCATGAGTCCAGACTCAAGCATTTATCTGCACTTACTTTGGTACGACCTACCTATTAGCAGGTGAAACCCTCCATTCTAGGGCCTGCAGCATAGATTCTTCTAGTGAAGTATCTGTTTCCCTTTAGTGGGAAGTGACAAATGCCAACCCAGTTCATATTTTTGTTCAAGTACACTCCAGCTTATTTCTCAAGAAATATGAAGACATATTTAATTTATTTCATTTCTCAAAACTGGTTTTTATCATCGTTACAAAAGGAACATCAGGCACTGCGCTAAGTAGTTTGCCTGAATTACCTCATTTAAGCCTCAGAGCAGTCACACACGGCCCTGTTATCCTGTTTGCATGAAAATTTCCCAAATAACTAGTTTAATTTTATATTCAGAATTTAGCATAATTGACTTGGTTTTCTTCACTCAAAAAAAAAACAAAAAACAAAAAGAGGGCTTCCCTGGTGGCACAGTGGTTGAGAGTCCGCCTGCCGATGCAGGGGACACGGGTTCGCGCCCCGGTCCGGGAAGATGCCACATGCCGCGGAGCGGCTGGGCCCGTGAGCCATGGCCACTGAGCCTGCGCGTCCGGAGCCTGTACTCCGCAACGGGAGAGGCCACAACAGTGAGAGGCCAGCATACCACACACACACAAAAAATCCATGTCTTTTTATATCAAATACAAGAGGTTAGTGACTAGTAGAAAAAGTTACCCACTTACGAACACAAATGTGGGCTTCCCTGGTGGCGCAGTGGTTAAGAATCCACCTGCCGGTGCAGGGGACCCAGGCTTGAGCCCTGGTCCAGGAAGATCCCACATGCCACGTAGCAGCTAAGCCCGTGCAGCACAACTACTGAGCCTGCACTCTAGAGCCCGTGAGCCACAACTACTGAGCCCGCGTGCCACAACTACTGAAGCCCACGTGCCTAGAGCCCGTGCTCCGCAACAAGAGAAGCCACTGCAGTGAGAAGCCCGCACACCGCAACGAAGAGTAGCCCCCGCTCACAACTAGAGAAAGCCCGTGCACAGCAACTAAGACCCAACGCAGCCAAAAATAAATAAAATAAATAAATTAAAAAAAAATCTCTCTATGTTTAAATAGATCCACATATCAAAATAGATTTAAAGATAAGTAACACTTTTCTTTCTTTTCAGATCTTAACTGATGTAAGAGATCTCAAATTTCCACCACTATTTACTCAGAAATATCCTCGTGAGGTTGGTATTAATTCTCATCTTTTATTTTCTTTAGAATCTTACTTAGAACCTGAAGCGTCCTTAGCAGTCAGCTCATCAGTTTCCCCGTTTTACAGATGAGGAAGCCTAAGGCCTAGAGAGGAAAGGGACCTGATCCCAAGAACACACACCTTGTTAAAACCAAAGGCTGTGACTCGGTCCCAGGTCCTGGGCCCAGTGCTCTGTGCTCCAAGCTGCATGACACCCCATCTGGGAACTGTAGCAACCTTGCGTTTCGATAAGGCTGAACTCCTAGCTCACCCTCACAGCCGTAGAGTTGCCATTATGATCATGCCATTAATTTCTTTATCTTAGTGAATTTGGGAGAGATCTTAAAAACTGGCTTCTTTTTTAAAAAATGTCACTAATTTCCACTGATTCTGTGTGTTGGAGTTATGCCCCTCAGAGTGACATAGTCCAGAAGAGTGGGAAGGGAAAATTAAGCTGGTCTTGATGGTGAGAACTGTGTGTAATGAATTTTTGAAGTTTCTTTTTGCAGCTTTTGTTTATTTCATAATACGTCCACAAACATATCACTTTAAAATTTATGTGTTGATAAATCTTGAATTTTCTTAGTAAATTAAGTTTAGGTAAATTAGACTGTGTGGCTAGTCATCAAGTTGGAAAAAGTCTAATTGATCTTTCAGTATTATAACGAAGGGTTGCGTTAAAAATGAACTTTATAACAATATAGAGATATGCCGGCCTAAAGTGAAATATATTTTACAAAAACGATTCTGTTATGTATTTTGCAAAGTCGATGATTCAATCCCTGGGGGCGCTCATCAGAATCTGTGTTACATTAAAGGGGTTCAAAAAATCAGTAAAAAGGGCTAGGTACTGATCACTGGCATGGTTATTTTTTAATTGAAATCTTTGAGATAATTGTACATTCACATACAATTGTAAGATGAATTTATTTTAAAAGTCAGAGTATGCCTGCGTTTCAAAGATGTGACTGAAGACCTTTTATTATATGTTGGAAAACAACCAATTACCCCAAAATGGTCCATGTATATTTGGGGCAGGGGTTGGGCAAACTATGACCCACAGACCAAATCCAGCCTGCTGCCTATTTTGGTAATAAAGTTTTATGGGAACAGCCAGACCCACCTGTTTATATAGGGTCTGTGGCTGCTTTTGTGTTTCAGTAGCTGAGTGGAGAAGTTGTGTCAGAAACTGGCTCGCAAACTTAGTATAGCTATAGAAACATTTGGCTGACTTCTCAATTAGGCAGCTGGCTAGTGGCCCTTTTATTACAGAACAGTTTTTATCTTTCAGTATGTAATGGTGCAAGACATGCTCTCCCCATCCCCTACGGACCGGCCTGAAGCTGCAAACATTATTGAAAATGCTATATTCGAGGACTTGGAGTTTCCAGGAAAAACAGTTCTCAGACAGAGGTCTCGCTCCATGAGCTCATCAGGAACAAAACAGTCAAGACACTCCAGCAGCTCCCACAGCCCTTTGCCAAGCAATTAGCCTTAAGCTCTGCTCGCCTCCCTAACAGGTGACACGGAATAGCCCACTTCGAAGGATTGTTGATTTTTCCAAAATCGTGACCTTGAAAATTTCGTTCTTTACTCGATTTCATTTTGGACTACTTTTCGTAAATCAAAGTTAAACTGGATGTTGGAGCTCAGACCTTTGAGCCAACTCTTGATTTTTGCTCTGCTCAAGGAGAGGGCTGTCACTAAATCACACGTGGTCCTTTTCCTTCGTTGGTCTCTTGAAATCGGCCGGCCAAGCATCGTAGCCCTCACGTTTTGTCTAAGGAGGTGGAAGCAACCCCTAAAATGTATAGAGAGAATTATAAAATGGAAATATTTTTGTAGTACAGAAAAATGAAAGTCCCTACATGTAGTAACTATACTGTTCTAGAAATACACTTTCTAGAGAGAACAGTGGTGATTTTGAAACTGATTTCCAAAAAAGCTGACTCCATTTTTGTCCCTGGTGGGTAAAAGGAATCTGCATTATTTTGGAGGACATGTGGCACAAATTGTATAGTGGTTTATGTCCATAGCTAGTTTTCTAGTGACGTTTGTAGCATTAAATAACTTTATTCCTTAGATGGTTCTAGGGAGCGTTTAAGAGCTTTTTGTACTTTTACCTCCAGTAAAGGGAAAATGAAGCTTTTTGTGTAAATTGGTCAAAAGTTCTGGTTTGGGGAGGAAAAAAGCCGTAGTAAGAAATGAATCCTATATTACAACTAACTTCTTCAATTATGGACTTTTAAAATCTAACGAAATCTTAAGTGTCTTAAATATAATACTGTAGGTTGGTTTTTTTCCCAAAACTGACTGTAGATAACAGTTTAATCATCTAACTTGCTAACATGTTTTTATTTTCCACTGTAAATATGTTTATTTTTTATTTATAAAAATTCTGAACTCAATCCATTTGGGTTGGTGGTGTATAGAACGCACTTAAGTGTGTTAACTATTGTGACTTCTTTCAAGTCTAAATGATTTAATAAAACTTTAAAAAATGATTTATGGTTGATTGTTATTTTGGGGGGAACTAGCCCTGAAATGGTAGTTTTTCAGATTTATAAAATGGGATCATAGGTCTAAGAACAGTCATAACCCTACTCTCAAGAAAGCTTACTCCTAACCTGTTCTAAACAGGCATCTTCTCGTCATTTCCCAAGGACTTGACAGGACCAAGTCCTTTTCACAGTTCACTGGACTCATAATCCAGAGACATTAGCTCAGTTCCTACTCGGTGGCAGGGACATAAAGAACACCCTGCCCTAAAGGGAGACCTCGAAGAGCAAAGGCTTCGGCGATGCCAGTTGTGTTGGGATCACAGTATGTCTGACGTGTACCATGGGGAGGCGTGTGGCATGAGGGCACAAACCAGCTAGACACAACTTTTAAGGGTCAAATGCATGATTATTTCCATCTTACAGATACGTAATGTCTGACCCACAAAGTTTGAGCAGTTTTTAAGCTGGACACGCATGTCGCAGATCTTTGTGTGCTCTGTCCTCACTCTCACTTTGCGGTGAGTCTCTAACTTTGTCTTTCTTCCCCATCCTGCTTGGCTCCTGGCCAGCCCATCTCTCTTCTTCATCTCTTGGTCGGCCTGCTTCAGTTACCTTTTTCCTCTTCACCCCAGCGAGGGATCCTGTTGATTTCTTCCCAGTCTGCCCACTCAGTCCCAGCTGTGGACCCTTTGACCCTCACGACCACCCTGACAGCTAGCTATGAAAATGTTACAATAACGCCGTGATGGGTGTTATTATTGCCATTCTTCTTATGGTGAAAGTCGGGTCCAGAAAGGTGTAATTTGCCCAAGATCACAAAGCCAATCAGAGCAGAACTGGGATCAGATCCCAGGAATTCCAGTTCCTAGTCAGGGTTTTGTCTATTCCCTTGCACCAAGTTGTCTAAAGGTTTGCAAATATCTTACATGATATAATCAGGCCTTCTTTCATTTTAATTCTGCCTGTGCCTTTGCTGGCCACTAGGATGAAAGCAGCCATGGGAAGTTAAGGGGCTGGGCTAGCAGGACCTAGGAACTCCTCAGTGGTAGCCGGAATGGAGTCTCCTGTGTTCTCACCCAGAGCCCTTTCTCCCGACTCCAAACCCTACCTCCCTTCAAGTTGTTGCTTTTCTGGCATCTTTCCAAGTCCCCTCCCTCCACACTTGCCTCTTCCTTTAACACTTTGTATTTAATAACACTTAACCATTGTCAGTCCGCAGATACGCCTGTAACTGGTGCAAATCAATCTGCTAAATAGCTGAGGTCCCAGAGGGTAGGGACACACCTTCTTGTAAGCCCAGTAACATCTATCATAATGTCTGGTACTTGATTACGTATTTGTCGAATTGAATTTGGAAAACATAACGTGTAACTCACATAGCTGCAGCCCTCAGGAAATAGCCAAATAAGGAGGAAAAGAAATGCGCCGGTCGCTGCAATAAATATTTGGCAAAGTGAAGGAGAAAAGATGGCTGAACAATCCTGATGTTAAAAACAGATAAATTATTATGAACTTTCATCCAATCTTTAACCGTGGCCGCTTTTAAGTCTTTCGTCATTTACAGACAGTTCTGGGTGCACTCTGATGCTTTTGCAGAAATGTTCCTATAAAAGGGTTTCATCTTCAGGGAATTCATGGAAAAGACTGACAAGTACAGGTTTCTGGTAACTGACTCTGCTGCTGAACTGAATGGATAAGCATTTTCAGAACTCTAATGGAAAACTGATGAACTCATAAAAGTGCTAACGAAAGATCGAGATAAAAAAATTAATTACACGGGACTGAGTGAACTGATGAGGACGATTATAATTTTTGTGACTTTGAATTTTAAAAAAAATTTAAAAAAAAAACATAAAAATCTCAAATCCTGGAAGTTTTCTAAAGGAACGGGACCTTAGGGTTTAATTTAAATGAGAGGAGAAGTGGGCTGGGACACTCAGCATCCATGTGGCTCTGTCTGATGCTGTCTGCTTTAGCCTACCTCCCTCTCCATCTTTTACTGGAGTGCGTTACTTCCCCGGCCGCCAGCCTGGCCTGCAGGGGAGAGATCCCGATGGGGGAGCCACGCAAGCCCGCAGGGCTTCTAGTTTCCAGGTTCCCTCATTCAGGAAGGCAGCAGCACGGGAGTGCTGGTCCGGGGTCAGGAACCAAGCCTGCCCTTTGCCTCCTAGGAGAACAGCAGACATTTAGGATGTTCGGACAGTTTTCTTTTTCCAGATTGTTTCTCAGTGATACTTTGGATGCATTTACATCGAAAGTGATTCTATTTCTCCAAGTAAATGGGGACAGAACAAGCTTTCAATCCAACCACCGGCCATAGAGCGACTCAGTCTTACTCCTGGAGTAAGTCAAGGGCGAAGCAGGAACTCTGGACGTTTTCTGGCTTATGTCTGGTGACGTCTACCCTTTCTAGAACTAGATTTGCACGGGACTGCTTAAGGAGACTTCCCGCTTCAGGTTCTAGCCCTGCAACTACTGCAGCTGCCAGCAGGGGGCTCATTTTCGCCTTTTCCCCAGAAGTAAATACGGAAGTTCCCCACCTATGATTTTCCGAATTTACAGTGGTGCAAAAGTGATACACATTTGGTAGAAACTGTACGTCGAATTTTAAATTTTGATCTTTTCCAGGGCGAGTGGTAGATAAACTATCATGATGCTGGACAACAGAAGTCAGCCAGCGAATCAGGAAGGGAAACGATGATACACTTACAACAGGGCTGTACCCAGACAGCCATCCTGTTTTTCACTTCAGTACTGTATTCAGTAAATTACATGTGGGACTTACCTGGTGGCGCAGTGGTTAAGAGTCCGCCTGCCAATGCAGGGGACACGGGTTCGAGCCCCGGTCCGGAAAGATCCCACATACCGCGGAGCGGCTGGGCCCGTGAGCCATGGCCGCTGAGCCTGCGCGTCCGGAGCCTGTGCTCCGCAACGGGAGAGGCCACGACAGTGAGAGGCCCGCGTACCACAAAAAACAAAACAAAACAAAAAAAACAAAAAACCCCAATAAACCTAGGGCATTATGCGCCTGGCTACTTCCAACAGCCTTAGCATCCCTCATCCCTGGCCCAGCGCCGCTTCTTAGAGCAGCAAAGTAGCTTCCTTCTCTGATTCCCCTGCACGGGCTGGTTCGCTAAGAAAAGATGGACTTGTAAACCCTTTGGAGGTCATGAGGAATATTTTCATCAACCACATCATAATCTCTAGTGGAATAAAATAAGACTGTTTTAGTTCTTCTTTGCAATTTCCTGCAGTTAAATTAATTGGATCCATGTGTTTCTGTAATAGCAAAGATTAAGGCATTGACAGCATGAACCAAAAGTAGTTCTATAGATGTATGTCTTGCTATTTACTGTCAGACAATATGGCTCAACATTCATCTGGTGAAAATATAAAATTATCTTCGACAGACAAAAAAGACAAAGATGGGAAAGACAGTGGGAACAGCCCTAGCGAAGGCTTGGTGGGGAAGGGTAGGAATGAGAAAGAGAGCTGTCGGTAGTGGGAGGGGAGAGAATTAGAGCAACCTGAGAAGTATTTTTGAGGCAGGAAGGCCAGGACACTGGAATTAAGTGAATAATAGGTAAAGGAGAAGATAGCTCTTGAATTTCTGGTGTGGAAACTTCCATAGAATCTAGAAGAAGGAGGGTGTGGTTTGGGGACAGATGTTACCCTTCAAAAATGATGAATTTCCTAGGTCTCTGTGGTTAAAAAACTGGGGCTTTAGTCGGGAGAAAATGGGAAGCCATTGAAAGTTTCTGAGCCAAGGAAGGATGTGATGAGATTTTAGGATCTCTGCAGCAAGTAAGGCAGAGGTGGCTGGAGATAGAGAGGCCTTCACCCAGCAGAGGGGCAGAGGGCCTGAGCCTGGTCAGTGGGGGCCAGAAAACATCCCCTGTCCAGCGACTAAAGCTGTGCTGGTCCCCAGGAGCCCAAGGGAGGCTCCTCTGTCACCACTCTTTAGTGTTGAGTTTGGAAGGATTTCTTCAGGGGCTGCTGCAGTGCGAGCCTCCCCGTCTCCTACCTCCTGAAAAGACGGGAGCTTTCAGAGCTCGCCTAGAGAGCACGTCAGGAAAGATGACAGTGACGTTGGGATCAGCCCATCTCTTGCTAGCAGCCAGAATGTGGGCAAGGAAGAGGAACCCAATCAATGCAGAGTTCGCTGGCCCAGAGTTCAGACGCCTCCAGTAAGAGCCTGAGGGAATTTGCCCTTCCCAGAAAGGTCACAAATGTGTCCAGAGGCAGGGAAAGGCTTTGATACTGAGAAGTAATGAAGGGGAAAGGGTGTTCTCTCTCCAAAAGGAGCTTTTGAAGAAATACAGTAATGGCTGAATAGATAAATGGCTGGATATTATGCAAATGAGTCAGCAGCCTCATGGAATGATTCAAATGTCTATTCAGGAGATAAATGACAAATTTGCAAGTTGCAGAGGAGTAGGGATAGTATGATTGCAAACAAATATAATGGCTTCTATATCTGTTTATTTTTATTTTTTGCTGCACCCCACACCTTGAGGGATCTTAGTTCCCCGATCAGGGATTGAACCCACACCCTCGGCAGTAAAAGCACAAAGTCCTAACCACAGGACAGCCAGGGAATTCCCTGTATCTGTTTAAATATTTTCATGGGCATAAAGTTTAGGAATATCCACACCGGTTACCTTAGGAGCAGAGGAGTGGGAGAGGAGGGCCGAGGGAGATTTTTTTTTTTCCCATAAATTATTTATTTTTGGCTGCGTTGGGTCTCCATTGCTGCATGCGGGCTTTCTCTAGTTGCGGCGAGCGGGGGCTACTCTTTGTTGCGGTGCGCGGGCTTCTCATTGCGGTGGCTTCTCTTGTTGCGGAGCACGGGCTCTAGGCGCATGGGCTTCAGTAGTTGTGGCTCGCAGGCTCAGTAGTTGTGGCTCACGGGCTCTAGAGCGCAGGCTCAGTAGTTGGGGCGCACGGGCTTAGTTGCTCTGAAGCATGTGGGATCTTCCTGGACTAGAGCTCGACCCCGTGTCCCCTGCGTTGGTTGGCAGATTCTTAATCACTGTGCCACCAGGGAAGCCCAAGGGAGATTATTAACTCCAACCTGCATCTCACTATGGTTTGACCTCTTCCAACTACTGATACACTACTCTCAGGATTAATAATATTAAATTAATAAAACAAGAAAAAGGAAACCAATAAACCATATTTACAACATTTTAATTGATCTCATCTTTGTATCCTGCTCTATAGTTTAGAAGGCTGTAATGTGGTCTGCAACTTGGATATTTTCATATCTGTAATATCTGCTGTTTTATCTGTAAGCAAACAACACAATTATTAAAATAACACAGTAACATAACAGGAAGCTCGTAATAATCCACTTATCATCCCACCACCATTTTAACATAACAATTTCACTTCTCTGAATTCCCTTCAATCCAGAGGGCATTTTGAGGAGTGATGTGTGACAAGACACTGCGCTTTGGAATCACAATCAGCTGTATTACTATTTACTTGTTTATAATTTTCCTTGAGCCCTCTAATCTGTTTCCTCAACTGCAAGTAACACGTTGTGAAGATTAAGGGATAATAACATTTAGCGTAGAATCCCGTAAGTAGTAAGCATTCAATAAACAGAGGCTTAAAATGAAATCATAACCTCATTTTCCTCAACTCTAATATGGGCATAATTTGTCACAGAGTCCTTGTGAGGATTAACGGACATAATTTGGGTTAAAGAGTCATACAAGTATGTGCATATATGCAAATCTACGATTACACGATGGGGGGGTGGGGAGGTATAGAAAGAACCCCTGGCTGTTACTGTCCTCAAGGAGTAGAAAGGAAGGAAACAGTAGGTGAAGGAAGAAGGAAAGATCACATAGCAAAATATGTAGCTTATAAAACTTTATAATGTTTCGGCAAAAATACATACATTGAATATGC
Source organism: Monodon monoceros (assembly GCF_005190385.1). Lineage (NCBI taxonomy): Eukaryota > Metazoa > Chordata > Mammalia > Artiodactyla > Monodontidae > Monodon > Monodon monoceros. The sequence goes on from NW_021703775.1 coordinate 12,419,794, forward strand.
ACGTGACAAGGACCAGAGGCTGACAGTTGATTATATGAGGGTAACGTGTTAGGTTAAGATGAAAGTATGATCATTACTAAAGCAATCAAGAGACGTCTTTTGTTGGCTGAGGGGTGTAGTGTAGGGCCGGGCAGGTGGGGGTGATGCTGAGAATTCCCTTTCTTTCAGGACTTTGACGCTAAGCTGCGTGTCAACAGGGTAGCCTGCGAGTCTCCCCCCCCGCCCCTCCCCGTTTGACTCCGCGGGGAGCCGGGGCGCAGGGTGGCCAGAGGGTTTGGAGATCAAAGATATGTGGATGAGACATCATTCTCTGGCCCGGGGCCGGATGTCTGGCTCGGGCGAAGCCGGGAGCGGCGCCAGGAATTATTGATGCAAAGACCGGTCTGGGAGAAAGAAGAGCTCCGACTGGCCACGTGGGGGCGACAAGACACCGAGGGAAGGCGGGGGGCTCCAAGGGCCTTGGGGTTTGCCTGGGCGTCGTCGAGAGGGTCCAGTGGCCCGTCCCTTAATGGGGCAGATGCAGGAGGACGGACTGGGCAGCGGGCACCTCGGCTGCGCGGGTGTGATGCGGCCCGGATGCTGCGCGCGGGGAGCCGGGCCACCACCCGCTGTGAATTACCAGGCGCCGCCCGCCCACCTTCCCTGGGGTTAAATGGACCCGCCTTTGGCAAGTTTCAAAGGCAAACATTTCTGGAACGCCTGCTGTATACCAAGTCCTCTCCTAGGCACTGTATATTCGTGAAATCTCATCTAATCTTCACAACCACCTTGGGGGATATTATCGCCTCCATTTTATAGAGGAGGAAACTGAAACTTACTAAGTCGGAGGATTTAGCCCTAATGGGTATAATCAGGCAAGCAAGGAGAATTGTAAATATTTTCATTTATTTATTTTACTTATTTTATTTTTGTCTGCACGTGGGCTTTCTCTAGCTGTGGCGAGCAGGAGCTACCCTTTGTTGCGGTGCGTGGGCTTCCCATTGCAGTGGCTTCACTTGTTTCGGAGCACGGGCTCCAGACGCGGAGTCTTCAGTAGTTGTGTCACGTTGGCTTCAGTAGTTGTGGCTCGCGGGCTCTAGAGCGCAGGCTCAGTAGTTGTGGCGCAAGGGCTTAGTCGCTCCGCGGCATGTGGGATCTTCCTGGACCAGGGCTCGAACCAGTGTCCCCTGCATTGGCAGGCGGGTTCTTAACCACTGCGCCACCAGGGAAGCCCTGTAAATATTTTAAAGTAAATATATGAATGAAAAGAACTCAACCTCGCTGCTCACCAGGGAAATGCAAATGAGAGCAACAACGGGGATCCCATTTTTTCACTACTAGATGGCAAGAATTTGAAAGATTTACCTGTGTGGGTGCAAGTGTAATAAAAAAGAATTCTCCTTTACACAGTTAGGAATGCAAAGAGGAATGCATTTCAGTGAATGTTTGGTATCTGTCCAAATTTGCAAGCAAATTCCTCCTGATACAGAAATCCCCCTTGTGGAATCTATTTTACAGAAATAACCACGCAAGTATATTAATCTTAGTGGGAAAGGCAAATAAAGCTTTTTTGTTTGTTCTGTTTTGTTTTTTAAAGTGATTTACCTGCTATTATACAGCTATTGACTGAGCCTGGGGGTCCAATCCCAGCTATCTGATTCTGATAATCTCTGCCTTTGGGCAACATCGGAGGGGGGGCGAGGGGAGGGTTCCAGTTTGAGCATTGTTCACTGGCAGCGGAATCTCTAGGGATGCTTGCTAAAATGCACATTTCTTTGGAGGCCTTTTCCCAGATTTAAAGAAACAAAAGCTTTAGGAGTGGTTATCCTAGAACCTACATTTAAAAAAAAAACAACTCCCTGGGTGATTTTGAAAGCTCTGCTTTCTCCGTCTTTGCAGCGGGTTAGAATACTGGGACCTTTAAAAATACCAATATCCAGGCCACACTCTAGCCCTATAAAACCACACCCTCTGTCTGTGAGGCCCAGGCACCAGGATTTTTTTTAAAGCTCCCAGGTAATTCCCAGATGCAGCCAAGGCAGAGAACAACAGGCCTTGCCGCTCATAGTATAGCTGCTGGCCCAGGAGTATTGGCAGAACTGCAGAATCTCAGATTCAACACCTCAGGCCGGCTGGATCAGAATCCACATTTTAACAGGAGCCCCCAGTGATTCATATGCAAATTAATGTTTGAGGTAGATGTGGGTGAGTGTTTTTCTTTTTAATTAATTTTTATTGGAGTATGGTTGCTTTAGGGTGAGGTTTTAGATTTATTTCAACATTCCTCCTGTAGCCTGACCTCATTCTGATAGCTTGGAGAGCAGATTGGAACTCTGGGCTGTCACCTATGAGATCAAAAGCAGCCGGGCCATGGTTAATTCTGCCAACATCTCCTGATCAACTCCTCAGGGGAAAGGCAGTTCTGGAGGGAGCTATACCTCTTTGTCCAGATCCCTAAAATCTGGACAAGCATAGGCTGAGGGAGGACTGGCCTGGAAGCAGTGTAAGTGCAGACAATCCGAACTCCAGGTGGATTAAAACATAATGTAAATCAACCGTGTGAGGCATCTAGCGAAACTTAAGATTCAAGTCTCCGTCATTCACTGGTCTCCATCACCTCTCACCAGATCCCCAGATTGGTCTCCCCACCTCCAATCTTGAACCAATTCACGATGACACGACAGAGAATGTTTTACAGCACAAATCTGGCTATGCTATTTATTCCCTGCTTACCATCCTTGACAGGTTTTGGGCATCCTCACATTAAAAGTCAAACTCATGATCTTGGCATACTAAGCCCTCCACCCACTGACCCAGCTAAGCCTCAACTCTGGAGAACCGCCATGTGCCAACTCTGTTCAGGAATAGTGACTGAACCACTGGGCTTCCCTCAAGCTGCTGTGTCCCCAGCTTCTGTATTAGTCACCCCCTCGCTCCCTTCACCCACACTGCCCTCGGCCCCTGGAAAGGCTTCCTCCCAGATTAAGTCTCAGGATTTCAGTCTATGACTCTTCTCCTAGTCAGCCCTCATCCCAGCGAAGAGCTGAACATGTGTCATTAGGAGGAGTGTCACCTGATTTCGGATTTGAAGGCCTGTCCGGTGAGAGCAGTGGGACCATCTTACCGGCACAGCTTTTAAGAGCCAACCCTCCTTGGACATATCAGCATAGAGGTCCAGGTGTGTGTCACACAAACCCAGATCAACATAAAACAAGGGTTCTCAACTTTGGCTGGGGAGCTTTTTGAAATACTGAAAGCTCAGGGTACATCCCAGACCAATTACATCAGAAATTGAGGAAGAGGGGGCAGTCATCAGTATTTTTATAAAGTCCCCCACCTTTGATTCTAATGTGCAACCAAGGTGGAGAACCATTGGTGATTTATTTCTTTCCCATGAGACATTCCAGAGCTGATGTGACTGCTGTGTACCACTCAGGAATCCAGCCTCCTTCTCATCCCACCCACGTGGTCCATCTGGCTCACAGTTTGTCCAAACTACAGGGTGGAGGAGGGGAAGATGCACACATCACTTCTGGGTATGGCCCATTGGCTGGATGTAGTCAGAGGGCCACGTTTTATCCAAGGGAAGCTGGGAAATGTAGTCTTTATTCTAGGTGGCTGTGGCCCAGCTAGAAAACTTGGGGGCTCTGTTAATACAGAGGAGAAAATGGCTATTGGAGGAAATCAACCCAAGGAAGGATTTCCTAAAGAACAGAACGGTTGTGTAATGGAAGAGGCAGTGTGCTCCCTGCCACCTGAAGAAGGAATCACACCAGTGGAAAAGTGCTGCTCTAGAGTGACCAGATACTCCATCTGTCCTCTAATTATTCATTCTCAGCCACCACAGTCGCACTGGCCTTCTTCCTGTTCCATGAGTGCACCCACCTGTCTTCCCCATCAGACGGCCTTGAGTTTGCCATGCGTCTTTCCTGTCCTTTGAGTCTCAGAGGGGTCCACTCTGAGCACCAGACCCAGAGGTGTGCTCCCACTACCCCCGCCCCTGTCAGTCCACATACTTTCTACTTCATCATGTTTATAACCTTAAGAGTTAGACTGCTGGGCTTAGTCCCAGCTCAGCCCCTCACTGGCTGTGTGACTTTTCTGTGTCTCTGTTTTCTCACCTATAAAATGAGGATAAGAATGGTGCCTAGGGCTTCCCTGGTGGCGCAGTGGTTGAGAATCTGCCTGCCAATGCAGGGGACACGGGTTCGAGCCCTGGTCCGGGAAGATCCCACATGCCCTGGAGCAACTAGGCCCGTGAGCCACAACTACTGAGCCTGCGCGTCTGGAGCCTGTGCTCCAACAAAGAGAGGCCGTGATAGTGAGAGGCCCATGCACCGCGATGGAGAGTGGCCCCCGCTTGCCACAACTAGAGAAAGCCCTCGCACAGAAACGAAGACCCAACACAGCCAAAAATAAATATAAAAGTAAATTAATTAATTTTTAAAAAAAGACCTAAAGAAGAAATACATGGCGAATATCTTAAAAAATAAAAAAAAAGAATAGTGCCTATCATTATAAGGTTGTTAAGCGCATAAGTTATTTCTGTAAAATAGTTAATATTAGCTATTGTATCACTGTATCAGGTGTCTCTTCTTACGGGCAGGGAAGCCCCCTGAGATCCTTTTGCCTTCTTGCCTGTCTGTTCACTGTGGGGAAAACAGCCCCCAGAACAGTGCTTGACACTTGTAAGGCCCTCAGTTTCTTCAGGGAGTTGTACACGGTGGTGGGTCCACTGCCCACTGCATTCTCCTGCCTGTGTTTCAGAACAGCCTGAGGAGTGTAACCCAGATCCCCAGGTACTGACTCTGCACATCAGTTCTGCGTCTTAACAAGCCCCTAGGTGATCTGGATACAGCCCAGCCGTGGATGGGGGTGGGGGAACAGGGGGAGGGGGACCCACTGGGGTAGACGACCTGACAGTCCCTTCCAAATCTACCTGATGTGACCCCACTGTGTACGTTTTTATTTTAAATTTAATTCTTAAGGCAGTACCTGTGTGCGGTTAAAATTTCCAACAGTGCAAAAGGATAAGAAGGCCTTATGGATGGGAGGAGATGATACGCACTCACTTTCCTGTCTCCTAGTCCATCGCAGCTTGTGTTCCATGGATGGCCAGTTGGTGGACATTTGGATTTCTTCCAGGGCTTTGCTATTATAAATAATAATGCTGTGATTATGCCTGTACATAATCACTGAGCATCCATGTGACTCTGTCCATTGGGACAAATTCCTAGGAGCAGAATTACTGGGTTGAAGTCTAAGTTTACTGAACAGAAAGGCTGTACTAATACCAGGTCCTAACAGTGATGGGTGACAGTTGGCTTCTCTGGGTTTCCACAGTATAGTATCAATTTTTAATGTCTCCTGATCTGATAGATGTAAAAAGAATTCCCCCCCCCCCGTTGTTTATTTTTTGTTTTTTGCCATGTGGCTTGCGGGAGCTTAGTTCCCCAACCAGGAATCAAACCCAGGCCCTCGGCAGTGAAAGTGCGGAGTCCTTACCACTGGACCACCAGGGCATTCCCTCTGTTGTTTGATTATGAAGTTCAGTATCTTTCCATTGTTTAAAAGCCATGCATACTTCTTTTTCTGTGAACTTTCCATGTCTTTGCCCATCTCCCCCCACCCCCATTTCTTCTGCCTCATTCCCTCTTGCCCACCCTCTCTTCTCCCCCATTCACGCCCAGGCTCCTTGCCAGGTCACCATAACCTTGTGACTGCGCCCAGAGTTTCGTCCTCAGGCCTCATGCTTCCAGGCCCAGCGGCGGCATCTGGCCCAGCCGGTCCACTGAGAGCTCCCTCCTCCCTGACACCTCTCTTCTTGGGGTTTCCAGAACGCCCACTCCCCTGGTTTTCCTCCCCCCTCCCAATTTCTCCCCATCTCCGTGACTTCTCAGCCTGGACCTAGACCTCAGTCCCTGGGCTACTTCCATGCCTTGCCAATGGGGTCAGGCGCCCTGGTTTGCAGTACCATCCGTAGGCTCTTAACTGCCACGTTTCTGTCTCCAGCCGCCTCTGACCTCTGTGCCGACCTCTCTTCCAGCCTAGCCAGCCACCTCCTCAAATCCACAATCGGATGTCCTCCTGGAGTTTCAAACTTAACATTTCCAAAGCCAAACTGGTCTTCCCTCCCAACCCATTCTGACTGTTGTCCTCTCCAACTCAATGAGCAGCCGCTCAACTTTCCAGTTTGCACAAACCCAAAACCGGAGACCCCACTGCTGCCTCTCCTGCTCTCACACGCCCTCCGCACCCCCGATCTGTTGGAAATCCCATTGGCTGGACCTTCACACGCCCCCAAGACCCACCTCTTCCCACCAACCCCACCTCGCAACTGCCACTCTGGTCCAAGTCGCCACCAACTCTTGTCTGGATTATCCTAATCGACTTCTCGGCTTCTGCCTTTGCCCAACCCAGGGTTTTCCCAACCCAGCGGCCGAAGTCATCCTTTTATTTTTTATTATTATTGTTATTTTTTTGGCCGCTCTGTGCCGGCATGCGGGATCTTAGTTCCCCGACCGGGGATCGAACCGTGCCCCCTGCATCGGGAGTGCGGAGTCTTAACCACCGGACCACCAGGGAAAGCCCTAAACTCATCCTTTTAAAACAGAAGTCGGGTTATGTCATCCCTTTGCTCGTTACTTCCCTGTGGCCCCCGGCTCGTTTGGAATAAGGCTCGGAGCCTTTGCAACGGCTCAGCGGTCTGTGGACAGTCCTACGTGTCTTCTCTGACCTCATTCTGCTGCCCTGACTGGCCTCCCAGGCCGGTCCGCCTCAGGGCCTTGGCCTGGTCAGTAGGTCCCACTCATCCCGTGAGAAAGTCTCTGTCCTCTTTCCTGCTTTGCTCAAAAGTTGCCTTCTCAGTGAGCTCTGCTCTGACGAACCTATTTAGGCTGTGCCCAGGTCGCAGCCCTCCTACCCTCTGTGCTTGCTTTACTTTTCTCCAGGTCACTTGTTACTTTCCAACATATTATATACTTCCCTTATTTAGTTTATTGTCATTTTTCCCATCTGGTATGGAATCTCTTTGTCTTATTATTATTTTTATTGTTGCTGTATTCCCAGCATTTAGACGTGTGCCTAGCGTATACTGTTAGAAAATATTTGTTAAATGAGTAAATCTTTGATTTCAAAAATAATTTTCCTCCAAATATCATATATTAACGCATACATGTGGAACCTAGAAAAATGGTACAGATGAACTGGTCTGCAGGGGAGAAATAGAGACACAGATGTAGAGAGCATGCATATGGACACCAAGGGGGGAAAGCCACGGGGTGTGTGTGTGGAATGAATTGGGAGATTGGGATTGACATGTAGACACTAATATGTATAAAATGGATAACTCATAAGAACCTGCTGTATAAAAAATAAATTAATAATAATAATTTTTCTCCTGCATTGTTGGCCTTTTTCTTCTTGGTGTGTAAGGGACTTGGATGCTTTTGTCATTTGTGTTACAAATATTTTCCCAGTTTGTTCTTTGCCTTTGATTTTGTTTATGGTATTTTTCCCATGCAGAAATTTGAATTATTATGTAGGCAATGTGCTAATTTTTTAAATTTATAGTTTCCAGGTTTTATGTCACAGCTTCCCTTTCATATATATTGAGATCTATATATATATATATATATATAGTGTGTGTGTGTGATGAAATATACACATAACATAAAATTTACCATTTCACCCACTTTTAAGTGTATAGTTCAGTAGCATTAAGTATATTCACATTTTGTGCAACCATCACCTCCATCCATCTCTCGAACTTTTTTTTTTTTTTTTTTTTTGCGGTACGCGGGCTTCTCACTGTTGTGGCCTCTCCCGTTGCGGAGCACAGGCTCCGGACGCGCAGGCTCAGCGGCCATGGCTCACGGGCCCAGCCGCTCCGCGGCATGTGGGATCTTCCCGGACCGGGGCGCGAACCCGTGTCCCCTGCATCGGCAGGCGGACTCCCAACCACTGCACCCCCAGGGAAGGCCCAATCTCTCGAACTTTTTCATCATCACCTTCCCGCCCTCTCCCAGCCCTGGGCAACCACCATACTGCTTTCTGTCTCTATGAGTCTAACTGCACTAAGTACTTCTTATAAGTGAAATATACATATTTTTTGATGTTTGGAAATTAATGCACACTTTCTGGCTTGTTGCTTAGCCAAGACACTCTTGAGATATTTAAATAGGTGCTGGACTTCCCTGGCAGTCCAGTGGTTAGGACTTGGCGTTTTCACTGCCAAGGGCCCGGGTTCAATCCCTGGTGGCGGAACAAAGATCCCACAAGCCTGGCAGCGCAGCCAAAAAAAAAATAGGTGTTGCTCTGATCCACCCCCACCCCCTCCATGCCAACCCCTGCACACCCACTTCGTGATTTATCTCCAGCAGAGGTTTACTACTGTCTGCCACTGAGACCTCCAGAAACTCCGCAGCCTCTTCTGCTGCTTCTCAGAGCGCCAGCGACCCAACCTCCAGGTGAACTGGAGAAAAAATGCAGATGCTTGGCTTTGCTCCAGACCCAGTGACGCTCCATCCACACCTGGTGAGGCTGAGGAATCAGCATTTTATCAAGGTGCTCAGGTGTGACCGCCTGCTAGGCACGTCTTCAGAGTTCACGATCAGCAGTGGGTGGCCACTTGATCCAGAAGAGGGCACACACGGCAATCTGAGCCTGGGCTCTGCATCCCCACCTGGCCTTAGTTACTTATCCTTCTGTGAAATGGGGGTAAGAACTCCTGGAGATGAAATGAGCATCGCAGGAGAGAGCATCTGCGGCTGTGTTTTGTAAACTCTGAAGAATATACACATGTGAGGGCTGTTAGCATTATCTCGGAGCCTCCCAGTCCTGCTTCTGCAGCCTCATGATCAGGGCCCCTCCCCAGGCCAAGGAATGACAAAAACATCCCATCAGGTTGACATCATGGTGGGGATGGGGAACACAGTGCCGGGCAGTGGCAAGTCTTCAAGCAAGTGCAGCAAAACGCTTTATTAACTTTTACCAAAAAATTTTAAAAGTCCATTCGTGTACATTCTTTTTTTTTCTCTTAAGTACACCTGCTTATTTATTTATTTTTTTGCGGTAGGCAGGCCTCTCACTGTTGTGGCCTCTCCCGTTGCGGAGCACAGGCTCCGGACACGCAGGCTCAGCGGCCATGGCTCACGGGCCCAGCCGCTCCGCGGCATGTGGGATCCTCCCAGACCGGGGCACGAACCCGCGTCCCCTGCATCGGCAGGCGGACTCTCAACCACTGCGCCGCCAGGGAAGCCCTATTTTTTTTTTAATTGAGATATAGCTGACTTACAATGTTGTGTTAGTTTCAGGTGTACAGCAAAGTGATTCAGTTATACATACATATATATATTCTTTTTCAGATTATTTTCCCTTATAAATTATAGCAAGACATTGAGTATAGTTCCCTGTGCTATCATGTACATTCTTATTTGTATCTTGTAAGATGGGTGTAATTATCCTCATTTTACTGATGAGAAAACTGAAGGTTTTCATGGAAGTGAGAGTTCACGGAAGAAAGAAGCCAAGCTTCAAGTCCTGTGACATTTGGCAAAATCACCTGATCCCTCAGTTTCCTCGTCTATAAAGTGGGGTCACAGCTGGATTATCTCAATGGTTATGATGGGTATTTGGTAAGATAGGGCATGTGCCTGGATTGACACTGGGTGCACCTCCAGAGCCCCTGCTCCAGGTTCTGTGCTCTACCCTTATGCTCAGGGACCTCAGGGAGCTCTAAAAACACAGATGGATGAAGACAGATGGGGTGGCTGTTGGCATCCAGGCATGTTCTGCCCCAGGAATAACTAGGCAAGGAGCTAAGAGTCTTCTGCTGAGAATATTGAAATATCTGTTGACCCATAGCAGGCTTCTCCTGGGTCCGTTGGTCAGACAGTCCAGGCTAGCTTCAGGACTGGGAAGGCACGGGGCGGGGGCGGAGGGGGGCACCAAACCCAGTCTGGAGTTCCCACCATCTGCTCTTCCCAAAGATGACTCTGATTGGTAGAGAGTAGAATTCAGTGGGCAAAGTTGTGGGCCATCCTTGGGAACGTCTGCTCAGGTAACTTCACCTGACATGGCCAGGGGCAGAGAGCTTCCCTGGCTGAAGGTGGACGCACAAGCTCGCCAGGAGCCTGATGCTGCTGGAGGCCAGAGGTTGGTGAGCAACTGCTGAAATGCCCGGAGGTCAGGCCCGGGGCCACCTCACTCCTGTGCCTCCCCTTGGAAAGCCCCATCTCCACCATTCATCCCTTCAATGTTTATCGAGCACCTGCTATGTGCCAGGTGCCAGGAGCCACCAAGATAAATAAAATACTCTCGGGGATAAATAAGACAGTAACAATTCTAAAGAGAATAAAAATGAAAAATATCTTACAATTACTGAGACTTCGCTGTTTGCCAGGCTCTAGGAGTTCACTCATGTAATCCTCACAGCACTTCTCTAAGGGATGGAGGAATGAAGGGACTTGGGAACCCAAACTGATGGGGACAGCAGATTATCAAGACAGGCTTTTTGGAAGAGACAGAAATGCAGCTGGGGGAAACAGAAGGGCTTTCTAGCAGACAGACAGCAAATGCAAAGGCACAGAGGAGGGAAGTGTGTGCGTGTGTGTGTGTGTGTGTGTGTGTGTGTTGGAAAGGTTGATGCCACATACGAAGGGCCTTTGCAGTGGCAACCCCGTAGGGGCGGTTATGCAGGGAGATGAGAAATAATCTGTCGTGTGTTTTGATTCCTCTGGGGGGAATACGGGGAGGACCTGCAGGGGGCGCTCCTGGGTGCTAGCTGGATGCTTCTGCAGTGGCCTCTGGACAGAGGGCCAATTCAGAGATTTATGAGGCAGGATCTTGGGACCCTAGTGGCTGTTGCCGAGACAGAGACCAGTTTATCAGCCTTCGGGCCTCTCTGTGGGAAGATGGGGCAAGCACCTCAAATGCAGCCTGTTGGGGTCTCATCCTCGTCTCTTGAGCAGATCCCTCCTGGGCTCCCCTCCACTGTCCTCTCCTGCTCCAAGGGACCCAGGGCCCAGCTAACCTTCTTGCCCTCTCCACTCCCATGGTGCTGTCCAGGCATGTCTGGGTGATCCATTTTCTATCTTAAGCACGGCCACTCACACCCCTTGTAAGGCTGAGATAAAGGCTATGACCTCCTGAACACCTCGGATTAAGAGCTCCTGAAAGACCACTCGCATTGGCCCATCTTATTGGTCCAGGCAGTTATTCATACCAATGGGTGGTTTATCAAGGAAATTTGGACATAAAGGAGCAAAACAACGATGGTATTAAGGGGCTTTCCATCACTTATTCAGAAAAAAGAGAATGACACGTGACATTCCCAAAATGAAACCTTGGGGTTGGACTCAGATAAATCTGGGATTCACATTCTGGCTTTGCCATTGTGGCCTTGGGCCGGGCACTTAACCTACTTCCCTGAACCTTTGTTTCTTTATTTGTGTGTGAGGATGAAATAATGCCCGTGATGTGTGCAGCACAGAGCCTGGTGTATGATAAGTGATTGATAAAGGGTAGCTATTGTTATTAATGTTTTTACCTCAACTAAGTCATTTTGTGGAAGTAACTATGTTTCAAAATGGTCAGCTGATCTGACTCAACACTGGAAAGAAAATATTATTTATTAACAAGTATTGAGAAGTAGTGAAATTTCATTCACAGATACTTTTTTTCTGGACATCTTGGAAGGCACCATGGATAAAAGAGATTCACTAAGGGACCTCTCTGGTGACACAGTGGTAAGAATCCGCCTGCCAATGCAGGGGACAGGGGTTTGAGCTCTGGTCCAGGAAGATCCCACATGCTGTGGAGCAACGAAGCCCGTACGTCACAACTACTGAGCCTGTGCTCTGGAGCCCGCAAGCCACAACTACTGAGCCCGCATGCCACAGCTACTGAAGCCCAGGCACCTAGAGCCTGTGCTCCACAACAAGAGAAGCCACCAGAATGAGAAGTCCGCACACTGCAACGAAGAGTAATCCCCACTCACCACAACTAGAGAAAGCCCGTGCAGAGCAATGAAGATACATCACGGCCAAAAAAATTTAAAATATAAATAAATAAATTTATTTTAAAAAAATAGCATAGTTTAAAAAAAAAAGGAGATCCACTAAGGATTGTAACAGATAAAGGAGATGGGAACACACAGGCAAGAAAGCATTTTACAACTGATGAAGAGATAGATAAAGATCTGTGAGTCTGTTTGTTTTCTTATATTCATGCATTTGTATATTTTTTAGATTCCACATATAAGTGATAACATACGGTATTTGTTTTTCTCTGTCTGACTTATTTCACTAAGCATAATACCCTCCAGGTCCATCCATGTTGTTGCAAATGGCAAATTTCATTCTTTTTTACGGCTGAGTAATATTCCATTGTATCCATATACACACACACCACACAGACATAGGGAACAAACTAGTGGCTACCCGTGGGGAGAGGAAGGGGGGAGTGGCAAGAGGCAGAAGTAAGGGATTAAGAGGTACAAACTATTATGTATAAAATAAATGAGCTACAAGGATGTAATGTACAGCACAAGGAGTATAGCCAACATTGTATAATAACTTTAAATGGAGCCTAATCTATAAAAATATTGAATCACTATGCTGTACACCTGAAATCAACTATAATATTGTAGATCAACTGTACTTCAATAAAGAGATAAAGATCATTTGCAAAACTGTTCAACCTCGCCATAGATCAAAAAGGCTATACTATCAAACTAACAGACTTTTTTCTCATTCTTTCTTTCAGTCTTCCTCTCTCTTTCCTTCCTCCCTTCCTTCTTTTCTTTCCCTTTCTTCCTTCCTCTTTCTTTTTTCTCTCTTTTATTCTTTCTTTCGTTCTTTTTTTCATTCTTTCTTTTTCTTTCTTAATGAGGATAGTGAGGATGACAAGAATATTATGAATTAGACACACTTATAAATGGCTAGGGGTAGTCAAAAGGAGTGCATCCCTCTTTTTTCCTTCTTTCCTTTCTTTTCTTCCTTTTCCTCCACCTTCCCTCCCTTCCTTTCTGATCTAATGTTTTATAATGGAAAATTTCAAACATACACAAAAGTAGAGAGAGTAGGATAATGAACTTCCACACACCCATCACCCAGGTCAACTTTTATTTTGTCACTAAAATTGTCTCACTGATTATCCTTCATCCTACTAATGCTGTTTCTTTTGCTAGAGCATTTTAAAGTAAATTTTAGATATCATCTCTCCTGTAAATATTTCAAAATGAAGTATCTCTCACGTAATCAAAATGCCATGATCACACCTAACAAAATTAGTAATGATCCCTTAATATTAAAAATACACCTTTTTAGACATAGAGAACAAACTTGTGGTTGTCAAGAGGTTGGGGGAGTGGGGAGGGATGGATTGGGAGTTTGGGATTAGCAGTGCAAACTATTATATATAGGATGGATAAACAACAAGGTCCTACTGTAGAGCACAGGGAACTATATTCAGTACCCTGTGATAAACCATAATGGAAAAGAAGATGAAAAAAGATGTATATATATGTATAATGGAATCACTTTGCTGTACAGCAGAAATTAACACATTGTAATCAACTATACTTCAATAAAATTTCAAAAATACACCTGTTTAGAAAGCGGTTCGGTAATATGTATCAAGAACCTATTCATACACTTTGACCCAGTAGATCTATCTCTCTTTTTCTACCTAATTGGAGAAAAAAAGTTTATTCTGCAGCCTTATTTGTAAGAGAAAATACATCATTGGAAACTCAGATGTTGAACAACAGTAATTATAGTATGTTCATTCAATAATACTTACAAGGTTTTAAGGTTGAGTAGCACTGTTTATAGTTAATGCAACAATTATGTATTCAGTGTATGATTTGTAAATATGCATATAAATAAGTAAAATATACATATAAAAGATCTCACAGAGCACGAACTATATCATAGGCGCTGTGTTCACTCAAAGATGTGACCATTATTAATACTTCTTACAGATGAAGAAAATTGCTGTTCAGAGAGATGAAATAACTTTCTAGAATACCCCTCACCTGGTAAGTTGTAAATGTAGGTGTGGGTGGAACTCCAGTTTTGTCTGACTCCACAGCCCAAGGATTTAACTGTTACCCTGCCACCCTGGGCATCAAAATGTCAACAGAAGTTGTCACTGACTAAGCAGTGTGATTATACGCAGTTTCTTTTTCTTCTTCAAACCTTTCTTCACGTTGCGACATTTTCTAATGCAAGTATTATGAATTTTATATTAGAGGAAAATACATTCAGATTACACATTTAAATGTTCGTATTTAAAACTCGAGAGAGAACGTATTTGAAGCATGTGCTAGATAAAGGGTTATTGTGGCCAATGTGCAGAAAGCTCCTGTAAATTAATGGGAAAAAAGATAACTCAAGGGAGAAAGATCCGATAGCTAATGATATAAAAAAGATCCTTCACCTCACTAGTAGCCAAATTAAAACCATGATGAGATACCATTTTCCATCTTATCAAATTGGCAAAAATTTTAAAGATCCATATGCTGGTGAGGAGATGGGAAAAGAGGCACTCATACTCACTGCTGATAGGAAGGGGGCTGTTCTGGTGGTATCTATTAACACTACATACCCATATGGTTTGACCCAGAAATCCCACTTGTATGATTCTGCCTTACAGAAATCAAAGCATCATTTGTAAAGATACATGTTCATGAATAGTTATTGCAGCATTATTTGTTGGGAGGACATTGGAAAAGCATGACTATCCACCAATAAGAAAATAGTTTAATAAATATAATCCATCAATTCAATGGAATATCAGGCAGTCATTAAAAATAATTAGATCTATAAGTAATGATGTGTGGAAAGGAAGATGCAGAGTATTGCGTATAGCATCATTCCTCAAGCGTGAACTATCTCCTAGCAGCACTGGCTTCACCTGGGAGCTTGCTGGAAACGCAGGTCTCCTCCCCATCCTTGACTCAACCAGAATCTGCATTGTAACATGATTCCCTATGGAAGCACTGGTGTTTAGCGTGATCCTATAAAGGGAAAGCCTTCTCATGTATCGTGGCAAAAATGGTAATCATCGGGTTTCCCTGGTGGCGCAGTGGTTGAGAGTCTGCCTGCCGATGCAGGGGACACGGGTTCGTGCCCCGGTCCGGGAAGATCCCACATGCCGCGGAGCGGCTGGGCCCGTGAGCCATGGCCGCTGAGCCTAGCCATGGTTGCTGGAGCCTGTGCTCCGCAACGGGAGGGGCCGCAACAGTGAGAGGCCCGCGTACCGCAAAAAAAAAAAAAAAAAAAAAAAAAGCACACACAAATAGATTATCTGGACAGGATTCAATAAATAGTGTATACAAAGCACAGGGCACACCAAAGGCTCTCAAAAAATCCTTGCCTCCTTCCTCCGTGAGGATATTCACCTCTACATCTTTATTTCCCTTTCTTTCTTTTTTTTTTTTCTGAAGTATAGTTGATTTACAATATTTCAGGTGTACAGCAAAGTGATTCAGTTATACACACACACACGCATATTCTTTTTCAGATTCTTTTCCATTTTAGGTTATTACAAGGTATTGAATATAGTTCCCTGTGCTATACAGTAGGTCCTTGTTGTCTATTATATATATATTTAGTAGTGTGTATCTGTTAATCCCAAATTCCCAATTCATCCCCCCCCCCCTTTCCCTTGGGTAACCATGAGTTGTTTTCTGTGTCTGTGAGTCTATTTCTGTTCTGTAAAGTTCATTTGTATCTTTTCTCTTTTTCGATTCCACGTATAAGTGATGTCATATGATATCCGTCTTTCTCTGTCGGACTTACTTCACTTAGTATGATAATCTCTAGGTCCATCCATGTTGCTGCAAGTCATCTTTATTTCCTTACTGATAAAATACATATTCACAGACTGGATGGGAAACTAAAGGAGAAAGACACGCCCAATGCTCTGGTATGTTGTAGGAGCTTAATTATTGCAACCTTCATTCATCTGAGAGAAACTCCTCTTGGCTTTCCCTGAAGGGAAAGCTGGGCCCCAAGTTTCTGTCTATGCAAATTCTGCATGTTAATATTGTTAAATCACAGGAGGAAATTCTTCTCCCAAACCAGAAGCCCTAGAGTTCCTCCAGGCTGATATTAAAGGGATTACAATCCATTTCCTTCCTAATTCGGCTAATGCGCTCTGGGAAGCCCTCAGGCCGAGGATTAAAGCATTTACGCCTTTAATTAGGAGCAAACCTTCCCTGAGAGCCTGAAGCACAAACAGCAAGTCGACACTACAAAGGCCTCCTCCTAGAGCGGTGGGGATATTGATCCCCCTCCGGGAGCCAGGAGCCTTGGAGGGCTTAGCAAACGCTGCTTTTCCCAAACCGGGTATCTGAGCCGGGAAGGCCCTCAGCAGAAACAGAAACCCCTTCGCGCAAAGAACAAACAAACAAAAGCAGATCCGCGGAGTTCATCGGAATCGGAAGCATCTTTGGGGGGTGGGGGGGACGCTGGAGGCTCCCACCGCCTGGCTCTTCTAGATTTTCCCTGTGGGCTCACAACCGGGTCATTAGCTTTCAAGTGGACAGCTCTGAAAATTAAGTCGTGTTTGTGCATCAGAGAGGTCTGTCCCCACATGGATGCCTTCACCAGGCCTCAGAACAGGGTCTCCAAGGGCAGTGCCGTGACCGTCTGCTTCAGAGTCCCCTGGGACGCGCATTAAAACCCAGATTTCTGCTGCCACCTTGTGTGTCAGAATCTCTGGGAGAGGGAGCTAACCTGGGAATCTACCTTTTAGCAAGCTTCCTGGGTAATTCTTAGGATTCTCATGCTCCTCTGGAAGGAAATCCTGGCTGGGCTACCCCCCAGCTCTTTGTAGAGGAGAGAGCTGAGGCCCAGAGGCTTCCAGAGACTTGTACAAGGGCAGACGGCCAATCGGCCAGCCTGGGATTGGTACACAGTGGTGGATGTGCACAGTACCTGAGTAAAGAAACCAAAAGAGCCAGGGAAATTGTTAAACTGGGATAAGAATGCAGGACCTTTGGCTTCATACACGACTGCCTTAGGTGAGCGAGGCATGTGTTAGACGCTGTGTGTGTGTGTCTGTTGTGTGTATAGTAATAGGAAGGGTGTGTTGTTGGAGTGATGATAAAAGATGACAAACGCAAGGTTCCTGCCGTCTAGCACTTTATAACCTGGTCAGGGGAGGAAGGAGGAAGAATGAACCAGCACATGTAGGGGTTCAGAGGCAGGACCATCTGGTACAGAGCGGGGCCTGAAGACATGGCAGAGATGTGGCCATGGGACCAAGTCTTAAATGAAGAGCCTCCTTTTGCCCAAATCAGGCTCTTCTCTGAAGATTCAGCCACTCTCTGACCTCTGGTGGGAACCACTTCCGGTCCGCCCGTGCTTGCCCACATCCCTTTTCTCTGAACGTTTATGACATTCCAGCAGACATCTGTCACTTAATTGATACATTTCCATTAGTTATGCTTTTTTTTTTTTTTTTTTTGCGGTACGCGGGCCTCTCACTGTTGTGGCCTCTCCCGTTGCGGAGCACAGGCTCCGGACGCGCAGGCTCAGCGGCCATGGCTCACGGACCCAGCCGCTCCGCGGCATGTGGGATCTTCCCGGACCGCGGCACGAACCCGCGTCCCCTGCATCGGTAGGCAGACTCTCAACCACTGCATCACCAGGGAAGCCCAGTTATGCATTTTTCACTTCCTCAAAAGGTTTGAACTGTCTTTTGCCTCTCGACGTTCTCTCAGCCTTCCAGACTAGACCTGTGGATGCTGGATCCTCCACAACTCTCTTTGGTTGTTTGGGGGATTTTTCAAGGTCAAGCTGGAAGAGCAGGCTGGGGCAGGACACTGAAGGCCTACAACGCTAAAGAGTGTGGACTTTCAGACGGGAGGCCAAGTGCAAAGAGTTTAAAGGTCAGATGATTTGGCGTTTGATCCCAGCTCTACCACTTACCAACCTTGTGTCCTTGGGTAAGTTCCTCATATTCTCAAGTGGTCAGCTGGGGGTTGAAAATGCCTGGCTGGCAGGAGAAAGGAGTAAAATGCTGTGCTGGTCCTGTTCAGCGCGATGCCTGACACATAGTACAAACAGGGAGGCACTCAATGAACGAGAGTGTGGAACACGCCACTCAACAGTAACACCGTGAAAGGGACTTTTTAAGGAGACCAGCGCGGACGCGTGCGCAGCCCAGACAGGGAATGGGACACAGCACTAGAAATGACAACAGCTGGAGGCTCTACAGTCAGCCAGGCTGGGCAGAGAATTGGCTGGACAGTTAGGGATGCTGGTAACAACAGAGCACGTCCTCTGTGCTGGTTACTGTCCTGACAGCATCACCATAACCCTACAACACAGATCCTTTTTATTCCCCGTCCCCATTCTGTAAATGAGGAAAATGAGGCACAGAAGGGTTAAGTGACTTGCTTAGGGTCTCACGTGGCTAATAAGTGGCAGAGGCAGGATTCCAGCCCCAGCTGCCTGGGGCCAGAGTCCACGTTCTCCATTACAGGGCCGTATGGCCTCTCCACACCTGAAGAGAAAGAGAATGGGGTTCTAAAGAGGGCAACCTATATGCTGCAGTTCAGGAGATGGTATTCTTTTCAATGTCCTGAAATTGCCTGAGAAAGTGAAAAGCGGCCCCTGGTCTGGAGGCTGGCACCCACGGCTGGGCTGTTGTGTCCTCCTGTTAAACGTGAATAGTTTCACACAACACACACATCGGACAAGACTCCTGTGACCACAGTGGATCAAGACAGAAACAAGACCACTCTGTCATTATGTTTCAACACAGACAAAGCAAGAACACTGTCCAGGACACAAAATTGACCAAACACCTCCATCCTGGCTCATGAGTGACTCCTGTTTTTTAGTCTCAACTTAATCCTCCTGCCTGATAGACAGGAATTATCAAGATACCCAATCATAGAGTTACACCTGCTTCCTGACAGTGTCCAATCTGGAGCAAAGCTCCGCTTCCTTGGACCCTCCCTCAAATCACCTAACACAAGCCCAAATTCTATGATCAATACTTCCCGACACCCCATTCTGACAGCTCCCCCTTGTGTGTCTTCTCCCTCTTTGCAACTGGACACGAACCCAATTTGTCCAGTCCCAAGAGGGTTCCTGATGGTCTTTGGATGGAAGTCACTGACAAGTCATTGGAAATCCCAGTGTTTCAGTATCCAAGCTGTTTCCCAGACTGCCTCTCCCAGTCAGAAGCGGGATCTTGGTCAGGCTGTACCATGGTTGGGATTCTCAGAAAGAATCACTATAATCGTCTTTGTGTTTCCCTAATCTCGGTAGAAAAGGGAAAGAATTCTCCGTTAAAGTGAGGGTGAAATGTTCAGATCAACATCAATGAATTGTCAGGAAGCATCAATTCTAGAACATACAGCAATGTCTAGCATGGTGACTAGCAGAAAGAGCTCAGACTGCAATTCTTAATTTGTTTAATTTATTGTTATTTCAGCAGTGCTCAAATCATTTAAAAAAAATTCATCCAGATTATTGGCTTCTATTCTATTAAAATAAGACTCAAATTATGGGATATAGGTGAAAAATGAGGTATTCAGTGCCCTCATATCATACATTTTCCCCAGTAATGAAGCTTACTATTCTAAGAATTAAGTATTATAAAAATCAACCTGTGTAACATTTTAAAATTTTTTCTTATGTTTAACACAGGATTAGGCATTTCTCAGAATACAAATACACAAATGACTAATAAACACATCACTGCAAATCAAAGGAGTGCAAATAAACATGAAGTTTTCTACCTACCAGAGTGCCAGAAAAAGTTTTAAGTATAATCTCCAGTAGTGGCATGAGGAAACAGGCACTTCTTCATACACTATCGTCATGAGTATAAACTACCACAACTTTTTCGAAGACTCTTAGAGGTACCTACCAAAAGTTTAAATGGCCATACCCTTTGACCTAGCAATTACACTTCTAGATGTTGATCTCACATCAATGATCACTCAGATGTGCCAAGATAGGCATGGCTTGGTTCATTATGGAATTGCTTGAAATGGCAAAAACCTGCAACAAATGATATCTACATTGGCAGGGACTGATTAAATAAATATGGATAAATCCACATTGAAGCACTAGTACATCTTTAAAGGAAGTACGACAGACCTGCAGATGAATTGAAATGGAAGGACGTTCCTGTCTATGAGAAGGAGATATCATTTCTGTGTAGATGCTAAAGAATAATTTTGATACCCTTAGAGACGGCTCGATAAAATCCTTTTGCCCAAAGGCCTGGAAATGCAATGGAAAATTATACCTCTCAGGGTCTCCTTCCCACGATAAATCTAAGACGTAATCTAAGACGTATCTTACGAGGGCTCAGCAAGTATTGATTATTGTGATGGTTGATGATGGTGGTGAAGATAGAAATGGTGACGATTCTATGCCCCCAAAGAATTAGAAGACTATTATTATCCCTAAAAGATCTTACTTTGCCTAACAGTTACTTCTGTTAGGCAACAAATTAGCAGTGCTTATTTTGTTTCCTTGTACCTCTGTCAACTTTCCTAAATTCCTTCAAATGCTTTTTGGGCCATGGGTCTGGGGTCAGTGGTGGGTCGGGCCATTAGATGTTGAAAGGGCAAGGTGATCAGTAAGTCACACTCCCATCCCCTCCCTGCCTGACCTGGCACTGGCGGTGTAATCTGTGAGAGGATCTGCCTTTGTGCCATCACGTTGGAATGAGGTGCCGAGCGGAGCATCTTCCCAAGGAATTGTGTTGACAGATTGGTCAGTCACCTTGAGGTCAGCCCCCTCATACTTCATAACGCAAACCTGGCAGCGAGAGGTTGGGGAAAAGACTGACTTTTTTGATCACAGACACTTTCAAGATAAGTTGGTGCATCTTAAAGTGTGGTCCTTGGACCGTCACAAGTAATTGCTGAGAATACAGTTTCAAGACCACATTCCCTACCTCCAAATCAGAATTTGATGGGGGAAGCTGGAGTCGGGCATGGGAGCCAGCATGTTAAACAAGCACTCAAGAAGATTCCTTTGTGCCCTGAAGCTTGGGGACAACTGAGGAAGACCCTGGTAATATTTTGCCCATAGGCAAGTCTTTCAGGATCCCATGATGACTGATTATATCTTTGCATGAAGAATTTTTGCAACGTCAGGTAAACTTATGTCTCCATGACTCTGGTGTAGAGAATAATTAGAAATAAATGAAGCTTTCTTCTGGTGACATCAGACAGAAGACAACTCCAAAAACATTAGGAAGAGAAATAAGAAAATTTCAAGGCGTAGTGTGTAGATACATGCCATTTACTGATACTTAGCAAACATTTATTAAACAGCTCAGATATATATATATATATATATATATATATATATATATATATATATATAAGAATTTATCCAAAAAAGTTTTAAAACTTGAAAAAAATTACCCTTAGTCCCGAGATTTCCTCTCTATATTTATTTGTAACATATCATAGACACAGGCTCCAAGCCCTCAGTGATGACTTTTCATTCTTCCAGGCTTCACGTACCAGAAAGCCCCAGGCAGGGAAGGCCTTCTCCCAGCTC
Source organism: Monodon monoceros (assembly GCF_005190385.1). Taxonomy (NCBI): domain Eukaryota; kingdom Metazoa; phylum Chordata; class Mammalia; order Artiodactyla; family Monodontidae; genus Monodon; species Monodon monoceros. The sequence continues at coordinate 12,441,324 of NW_021703775.1, forward strand.
CACGATAGCGTGTCTGAAGCATCCGTCGACTGCCCATGTAGACGGCCCCTGCTCATTGAGGTCAGTAGCACCTGGCGCGACCTCTCAAAGCCCCAATGTGCCTGAGACACCTGCCCAGCTCCTGACTTCCATCAGACTTGAGCACAGGTTTTCCTCTCTGTCCCTCTCCATCCAAGTCAGGCATGATTCTAGGTCCCTGCAAGGTCCATCCCACAGCCCAGCCTTAGCGTTGCACCAGCCGTTCCACAGTGACGTCCTCCTCTCCTCCGCGTCAGCTTCAAGGTTCCATCTGTCTTCTCTCACCCCTTCGAAACCTTAAACACCAGTACTGCACCCCAACCATGAACTCAATGCCTTCAGGCTTTCTCCTCCTTTGAAAACCACTGCACTTTCCGTCAATTCCACGGCAGTCCTCACGCATGTCATTTTCAGCCTCCTCCTGTTTCTGTCTCTCCCCTCCCGGCCTCACCCCCATGGCCCATCACTACAGCCACTCTCTTATGCTCAAGCTCCCTCACCACGGTCACCTATTGCAATGGCTCAACAAAATCCCATTGTATTAATTTATTTATTACTATTTATTTATGACAAACATTCCACATCCGCGATCCTCTTCAGTCAGAAGTTCTTTGAGAGGATGCCTTTGGCCTTGGCTAGTCAAAGAACGGAGTCATCTGACTTCCCCCCCCCGTGAATGCCCACGCAGATACTGTAGGTTTTAAACTGGCTGTTGAACCTGCTTGTCACCTTGTCAACCTCGGCCACGTTCACCTGGATGGACGGTTGGTCCTTGGCGCCGATGACGCAGTTGCTGGCAGAGCATCTTCGCTGCACGTATAGATCCACAAACTCGCCGGTGTCATTCTGCATGCTGACGGCGCGTCTGGTGGCACCATGAGGACCGTGAGAGCAGAAACCAAAATCCAAATTTTAGATCTTCTTCACACCCCCATCCAAGATTTCCCGGTGTCTCTGTTAGGATGTCTGGCAGACACCCCCAACTCAGCGTATCCACACCGAGAGTACTTCTCCCTCAGCGATCCCCACCATAGCTAGTGCCACTCTGGTATTAACAGCGGTAGTGATGACAACGAAATTCATAGCTAAACGTATCTTGGATGCTACAACAGGCATTGTAACCCTATTAATGGCACTTTCGCCCTTGCAATAAGCCCTCTCTTATAGATGAAGTGACTGAGTCTCAGAGCTAAGTGGGTGACTCAAACCTAGACTCATCTGATCTCTACAAAATCTTCACCGGTCCCCTAAACCAGAAACCTGAGAGTTGGTTAAGTGCCTCCTCCTGCCTCTCCCCACATCACTAGGTCCTACTGTTTCTACCTCATTCCTTCCTGCCCACCCCTCCATCTGCCCGTCTCTCTCCATCCTCATAATACTTCTTGGTCCTCATCATTAGCTCTTTACGTCTGGATTGCTGAAGAAACCTCTAGTTTCGATCTCTCAATCTACCCTCCGCTCCGCTGTCCCAGGACATTTCCTGAAGCCTAAATCTGTGCACTTTCCAACAGGCTTCTTGGCAAAGAGAAATCATGATAGGGCCAGCTCAGAGCTATGACGCTCCAAGACACATTGTCCACGTATAACCCCCCATACACATTTACTTATTTATTATCAGTCGATGGCTTGACAAATAGAGATGAAGAGACTATAAAGAGTCCAGCAGGACCTGAGAATAAAACAGAGATGAAGACACAGTCCTTAAGAACTGCCTGGAGAACTTCACAGAAATTCTGGTGCCTGGGCATCACTCACCCCCAGAGAATTTGATTCAGGGAGACTGGAGAAGGGCCAGGGGACTTGCACTTTGAACATTATTCTGTTGCAGGGGCTTCCCGAACTGCAGTTAGTGAAACAGTGACACTGAAGAGGCATCTTCCAGAGGCAGTGACGATGCGGGGAAATAAGGCCAACACAGGGCCCTTCGGGAACCCAGAGGAGGGACTCAGAACTCAGAATAAGTGTGCGATGGGGATGGCGATGGTGACAAAGTCTTCCTGGAGGAGCTGAGCCCTAGGATGGCAGGTGGGCTGTGGGAGCAGAAAGGGTCTCCCCTTCACACACACACACACACACACACCTCAGCAGGTAAGCTAGTCTTTGCTGAATCATCGCCCTTATTTGAGGCTGTCTTTGGTGTTCATCTGAGCCGAACTGAACTGATAAGGAAAAGTTGCGGGGTCTACATGGGGCCTATGGCTGGCCAAGGCTGAACCTAGAATAGCTTAGCTTCTGACACTTGATGACGGGGTGGATGCTGTGGAAGGGAAGTGGGCCAACCATCCAGACACTTGTTTTCTTGGCCCGGTTGCCACTGACTAGCTGTGTCCCTCTGGGCAGCTCGTTTAATCTTTCAGAGGGCAGGAGAGAGGTAGAAGCAACAGGACCTAGTGATGAGAGAGGGAGAGAGAGAGACATCATTGGTACCTGGGACCTGTTTCCCCCATGACACAGAATTCTAGAAGGCAAGAAGCCCTCATCCTTATATTCTCCATTATATCCCTAGGGTCAGACTATACTAGGTTTCCCCCCGCCCAAAAAAAAGCAAAAAACTAACATCAAAATAATAATATTAGGGCTTCCCTGGTGGCGCAGTGGTTGAGAGTCCGGCTGCCGATGCAGGGGACGCGGGTTCGTGCCCCGGTCCGGGAAGGTCCCACGTGCCGCGGAGCGGCTGGGCCCGTGAGCCATGGCCGCTGAGCCTGCGCGTCCGGAGCCTGTGCTCCGCAACGGGAGAGGCCACAACAGTGAGAGGCCCGCGTACCGCAAAAAAAAAAAAATAATAAAATAAAATAATAATAATATTAGGACCCGTGGTAAATTTCTCCCTCAATCCTCAGAATCAGGAATAAGTTTTTCAGGAAAACAAGCCAGACTTGTTTTATTCTTATTATTTTTTAATTTATGTTATTGAAGTATAGTCGATTTCCAATGCTGTGTTAATTTCTACTGTACAGTAAAGTGACTCAGTTATATATATATATATATGTATTCTTTTCCATTATGGTCTATCGTAGGATATTGAATATAGCTCCCTGTGCTCTACAGTAGGACCTTGCTGTTTATCCAAAACCAGACTTGTTTTAAGTTTCACAGACACTGCAAACCCTGTGGCCACGCTTAACTCTCGTTTTCTTCCTACCCCTTAGCACAACCAGAAATTACCTTTGCTGGAGTATTTATTTATTTGCTGGGCTTGGTGCCCCAGTGCCCGGCTCAGAGATAAGGAGAGACTGTGCCTCTTTTCTTCTCTCACATGTTGCATGGCTGCCAGCTCTGCATCCCATCCGCAGGATGGGGGCCATCTCTACCCTGGCTTCATCATTTCCTATTCTTATTTTCCCTACTTATTATTTTGTATCTTGTTGTGTTGTCTGTGTTTTTGCAAATCGCCCTGAATCCTTCTGGAATAAGGCCAGGTACAAACAAGTATATTATTAATGATGAGAATTCTCTCTCAGAGACCAATGAACTCCTTTATTCAAGTCATTCCTTTGTTAGTGTCTGTTACATACGGCTCACCCTGCTAGGGGGTGGGCGACAGACACTAAACAAGCAAAGAAAGACAATTGTTACCAGGTAGAATTAGTGCGAGGGAGGATATAAGCAGGAAAACAGGGAAGGAGGGCAGTGTTTTTACAGGAAGGTGCAGGCAAGGCCTCTGGGGAGGTGACGCTTAAGCAGGGATCCGGAGGACAAGACGATGTCGGGGAGGTCATCCCAGGTGAGCAGCACAGAGAAACAAGCTGTGTGGGTTTTGGGAGGGACAGAAGGATGGTGTGTGAGAGGGAGGGGAAAGTAGCAAGGGAAGACAGGGGAAAGGCAGCAGGCCGGCCAGGCGGGGAGGGCCTTGCCAGCCAGGAACGCAGATGTTGGTCTCAGTGCAATGGGAAAGCCCTGCTTGTACCTGGAAGTGACAGGTTCTGTTTCTAAAAGGTTACATCAATACCATGGAATACCACTCAGAATACAAAGGAACAACTATTCATACACGCAATGACTTGGATGGATCCCAAGGGTATCATGCTGAGTGAAAAAGGAAAGCTGATCTCGAAGGGTCACATACGGCATGATTCCATTCATAGAACATTATCAAAATGACAACGTGATAGAGATGGAGTTATAGACAATTACAGAGTGGTTGCCAGGGGTTAGGGGGAGAAGACTGGGTGTGACGATAAAGCATAGCACAAGGAAGATCTTGTGGTGATGGACCTGTTCTATATCTTAATTGTGGTGGTGGTTACATGAATCTACACGTGGTAGAGTTACACCCACCCACCCACTCACACACACATCCCACACTCAAATGAGTGCCGGTCTGGGACTTCCCTGGCAGTCACTTCAGGAGGCCGGGGTTCGATGCCTTGTTGGGGAACTAAGATCCCACGTGCCGTGCGGAGCGGCCAAAAATTTAAAAAATAATGATAAAATGAAATTTAAAAGAAACACAAATGAGTGCAGTCCAAACTAGTGAAATCTTGATAAACTCCATGGATGACATCCATGTCAATTTCCTGGTATTGATCGCACAATAGGTTACACAAGATGTTAACACTGAGGCAACTGGATGAAGGGTACTGGAGAGAACTCTCTGTACTATTTTTGCAACTTCCTGTGAATCTGCAATCATTTCAGATAAACAGTTTTTTTAAAAAAGTTTATGGTCTTTGTGTGGGAAGAAAGAGTGGATGTAAGTGGTCCAGCTATCCCTAAAGACTTGACGGAGGTGGGACAGAGTAGTGACAGGGGAGGTATGGGGCTTGGAGGGAAGGGAGAGAACTTTTGAGACTGCTGATGGAATGGGTCTAGGGGTGGAGGAAAGGGAGGAAAAGAGAGTCAAGAATAACCCTCAGGTCTTGGACCTCGGTAACTGGATGGATGGTGGTACCAGCAATTACTGAAACGGTGGAAAAGGGAGGAAGACTCGGCTGTGCGTGTAGCGCAACTTTTTCTTTAGTTCATTGTGAAAAAGTTCACATAAAGAAAAATGCTTAAAATGTACACAGACAATTTAACAAATTATTCTAACATATGTATGTAATCTCTACTCAGATCAAGAAATAGAACCCTGCAAACGACTCACCCCACCAACGTTCTTCCTGATCAGATACCCCTCCCCACAGAGGTAACCGATATCCTGATTTTTAGAGTATTGCCCCCTTGATTTTCTTTCCAGTTTATCCCCCGCAGTATGTATCAGCCAAGTTCCGTTCGAATTGCCATGAGACAGCCATGTGAATGTCTGAATACAGAGAACTCTAAACTTCTAACGCCTTCGGAGGGCCTTGGAATGTGGTCAAGTCTTCACATCCTTTAAAGCTATTTCCTTTTTGAGGCTGGAAGGAGGAGAGCCATCCATGACAACATCACGTATGCTTCAAAATTATAAATACTTAAAGAAGATGGTGAGATGGGAGCTCCCTGGTGGTCTAGTGGTTAGGACGTGGTGCTTTCACTGCCGTGGCTCCGAGTTCAATCCCTGGTCAGGGAAGTAAGATGCTGCAAGCCACGCAGCGTGGCCAAAAAAATAAAAATAATAAAGATGGTGAGAGTTTCAGGGCTTGCTGCAACGCTATTTCCTTTGCTACTTGTGAAGTCTTAAATGTCAAGTTAATTTCCAGAAAAATAACATGACTCAATAGATCAGAGGGTGTGCAAAAGATCTGTTTCTGCAGAAGTGTGAGTTCTTTTAGTTCTCAGGACCAGGAGATGTGAACAGCTAAAATTACATGCTCTTCCTCCCCTGACTGCCCTGGGACAGGAGCCTTCTCCCCAGTTCTGACAGCATTGATCTCATTGGAATGACAAGGCCCACCCATGTGGCCAAACGAAGGGCTCTGTCTAGGTAAGGCATTTAAACTGATATTGCCACTAATAACCATAAAGATAGGGTTGCTGGGCTGCTGGTGTCACAAAGCCCAGGTCCCCTAGTGTTAACTCAGAGGACACTGTTGGGCCAGAGAGGCAAAGCAGGTTCTCTCTGGCTGCAGAACAGGGTGGGGAATCTAACCTGTAATTCTTTTTTTTTTTTTTTTAACATCTTTATTGGAGTATAACTGCTTTACAGTGGTGTGTTAGTTTCTGCTTTATAGCAAAGTGAATCAGCTCTACATATACATATGTTCCCATATCTCTTCCCTCTTGCGTCTCCCTCCCACCCACCCTCCCTATCCCACCCCTCTAGGTGGTCACAAAGCACCGAGCTGATCTCCCTGTGCTATGCGCTGCTTCCCACTAGCTATCTATTTTACGTTTGGTAGTGTATATATGTCCACGCCACTCTCTCACTTTGTCCCAGCTTACCCTTCCCCCGCCCCATGACCTGTAATTCTGAGGCAACTCCTTCAAAAGTTCCTTCAGACAGTGCCTTAGGCCAACCATACCCTGAAGTGAGGCTCTTACCTAAATGCTGCAGGTTCTCTTTCTCCTCAAAGACTTTCTCACCGCAGCTGCTTAAAGCATCGCTCTTCTCTAGTTTCCTCCAAGCACGCTGCTTCTTGGAAGCCCTTCTGTGTTTATCATCCTTCATCAATGTTACTCTGCAGGATCCAGAGTCCCTTGTATTTATGTCTCACAATCCACAGGCTTGAACCCACGTAGTAATACCAGAGCCCCCGAATAACTAGAAGCCAGACACTGAATAATCTATTACTGGGCTAATGAATCATGACCTATGTGCACAAATATTTTTTTGAGCACAAATGTCTTGTGTACATGTTTTTATGTGCCCACCCATAGAAGATGCTAAACAAACCTAAGATATCCCTGCTCTGTGTCCATTTTGTACATTTTGTGAGCTCTGAGTAATCTAGGGACAGATTCCTGGCTCAAGGGATTTGCTCTCTCTCTGCTTCCCGCCACGTTAAAAGCGGGGGGACTTGGGGACCCCAAGGCAAGTGGAGGGCACATAGGACTCTTTTGAGCCAACTGGGACCCGGACTGGGAGTGGAGTGGGTACACTGGGGATGCTCGGAGATGAATCTACCTCTCTCCTTCTCTAGCTGTCTAAACTTGGACAACTTTCTCAAACTTTCTGTGCCCAGATTCCTCATTTTGTAAAGTAGCAACATAGTTACTAGCACCTAATTTACAGGTATTTTGTTTTTCTATTTTTTGGCCTTGCCACGCAGCTTGTGGGATCTTCTTTCCCCAACCAGGGATTGAACCTGAGCCGTGGCATTGAAAGTGCCAAGTCCTAACGACTGGACGGCCAGGGAATTCCCTATAGGTACTTTATAAGAGCTAATTCAGATAAAAAATTCAGCACAGGGCCAGACACGCAGTAAGCACTTCTTAACTCGTGCCACGTAATATCTATCCTTTACTATGGGGTGCCAGACACTTTGAAAACACCCTGCAAGGCTCACTTCCTTTCGTCCTCACGACAGCCTTGGGAGGGAGCTCCCATTATCAAGCCCATCCTACAGAGGAGGACATTAAGGCTTAACTTGCCCTGGGAATTCTCTGGCTGTCCAGTGGTTAGGACTCTGCATTTTCATCGCGGTGGCCCAGATTCAATCCCTGGTCAGGGAACTAAGATCCCGCAAGCCCTAAGTTGCACAGCTAAAGAACTGAGGCACTGAGTATCAAACCCAGGCTGACTTTGCCACTCTGCTTCGTGGCCTCCAGCACCACTACTGAATTCAGTTCAGTTACTGGCTTCTGACAGCTGTTGTCGGTCCCAGCTCTGTGCTGGCCCGGGGCACTGCTCCAGCCCTCAGCTGAGAAAGCCAACAGTGAGGCACATTTCCAAGAGTGCCGATGGCAGTGCCCATTCTAGCAAGGACATTTATATTTTACATACCAGTTAGTGAATTTTACCTGTTCTACCTAAAACAACTGGTAATGCCCAGCTCAATAGACCCTGGAGCTCAAGGGCAATATTAATGGGGAAATTCCCGGCTGCTTCTGCATCTGGTTCTTCTCTCTCCTGCCCCACAGAGACCACAGCAGACATCTGTGGGCGTTTTCTTCTGAGCCAGAAACCGTGTTAAGGGTTGGGAATTTGGGGAACTTCCCTGGTGGTGCAGTGGTTAAGATTCCATGATCCCAATGCAGGGGGCTTGGGTTCGATCCCTGGTTGGGGAACTAAGATCCTGCATGCCACGTGGCATGGCCAAAAAAAAAAAAAAAAGAAAGATTGGGAGTTTGGGATTAGCAGATGCAAACTCGCAGTTATAGAATGGATCAACAACAAAGTCCTGTATAACACAGGGAACTATATTCCATATCCTGTGATAAACCATAATGGAAAAGAATATGAAAAAGATTATATGTATACATATATGTATAACTGAATCACTTTGCTGTACAGCAGAAATGAACACAATGTAAATCAACTATACTTCAATAAAATAAATTAAAAAAAAACAAGAATCCACATGCACTGTCCATTTAATCCTCCTGGTGCTCTCATATGAAAACCAGCTATTATTATCCTAGTAAGGTCAAGCCCTGGTCCAGAATCACACAGCAGTAACAGAGGCAGGATCTAAACCCAACTCTCTAGGTTTTGATCAGTGTGCTGTAGCATCACCTGAGAAAAGTGAGTTTGTTCCACCTTTTATCACCTTACATGTCAGCAACAACACAAAGCACTTTTATGTTATTGTTTTTCTTTTTTCACTTACAACATTACATCCAATGGGTGGGTCAAAATGTGATATGAAATCACAATTCTTATGATCTGAAAATTTACTGATTTTAAAATTAGGGTGCTCTGATGAACTCTAATACAAGGATGATTAACAGTCAATTTTAACTACATTTCCCCTGAATAGGTAACAAAAACCTATGTGAAATTTTTTTTTTAAATTTATTTATGGCTGTGTTGGGTCTTTGTTGCTGTGTGCGGGCTTTCTCTAGTTGCAGTGAGGGGGGGCTACTCTTCATTGCAGTGCGTGGGCTTCTCATTGCAGTGGTTTCTCTTGTTGTGGAGCATGGGCTGTAGGTGTGCAGCCTTCAGTAGTTGTGGCACGTGGGCTCAGTAGTTGTGGCTCACGGGCACTAGACTTCAGGCTCAGTAGCTGTGGCGCACGGGTTTAGTTGCTCTGCGGCATGTGGGATCTTCTCAGACCAGGGCTCGAACCTGTGTCCTCTGCATTGGCAGGCAGATTCTTAACCACTGCGCCACCAGGGAAGTCCCTGAAATGTTTTTAAAAGTTCAATGTTTAATGCAACAGTCAGTGCCTCCACACCTTTTTTTTTTTTTTTGATAATCTGATGAAAGCCATGGACACTTTCTCCAGAAACGTATATTTTACATGCCAAAAAAAATCATATCTGTGCCATCAAGGAGTTCTCAGAGCCCCTGAGGCTCATCCATTCACCCCAATGATAAGAGTTGTTCTATGGATTTACAAATGGGGAAATCTTTTGTGAAGCAAATGTTGTTCCTCTGACTTGCATTTTATAACTCTCTCTCTCTTTCTCTCTCTCTCTCTCTGTCTCTCCCTTTATACACACACACATCACAGTATATTCATTCATGAAATGTCGACCATCATGTTTATTTATCATCAGAGTAGTTTTCCCTTTTTTATATTCTGTGTTGCAAACAAATGTTACCATAACAAGCCCTTGAATCTCCCAAAACACGAATTAAACAAAATTTTAGCTACATCATTTGGCTAAACTGATACTGCAACTAATGTGCCGATCTTTCATTTTCAACCTGATTTTGTCTTTGAATTGGTTTGTAGGTTTCTTGCAAAATGTCAATATGTTCAGTATTGCTATAGTCCTAGAACTATAGAACCAGATCGACTTGAGGGAGCAGTTGGGGGATAGTTTCCACCCTTGCTACAGAAGTAGCCCACTTGTTCACCTAAGAGATACGAACTGTTGACAATATAGTCATCTTTTTTGGTTACTACTTGCAGGGGACTTTGGGTTTAAAAGTGCTTCACACACTTCACTTACAGCATGATACTTAATGGGTGGGTCAAAATTTGATGCGAGAGCTCAACTCTTATGATCTCCAAATTTACCAGACTTGCATTTATAATTATGGTGCTAATTGATGAACTATAATATGGTATAATATGGTGTGACTCTGAGATTATGCTGTGGTTATAATCTTTACCCAAGGTCACTTAAAAAGCGATCGTGCACTGCCTATTCCATGTATATTATCACTAATCCTCACAACAATCCTGTAATGGATCAGAATGCCAAATTTACAGATGAAGAAACTGAGGACCAGAGAATTTAAGGACCTTGCCCTAGATCACACAGCTAGGAAGTGACCCATGATTTGCTTGGCTTAAAAGCCCACTTTTTTTCAGCTACCACATTGCCTCCCTGACTTTGGCTTAAATTTGGACCTGGACCCGTGTTTATAGGGTATCTCTCCTTGCAAGTAGAAATGTTCTTTTTATCCTTAAACAGGGCTGCCTTTACTGAAACTCCTTATGTCCCTAAAACTTGAAGTTGACACAAAGGGGATCCTCCAGGGGAACTAGCAGAGAATTTTTTAGGTTGATGTCTTTAACATTGCCACACAATCTGTTTATTTTTAGAGTAAGCAAGGAATTTGGCAATTTAATTTAGAGCATTTTTTTTTAACCTAAGCACATGCATGGCTAGAATCAGATTCTAAATTGAAAGTGTAGAGCCTACATTCCATATATGCCTAAAAATTTTTTTGTCCATAAGAATCATTCCAAAATGGATAATTAAGTCCAAGATTTTCTCCCATTGGCCCACTTTTGCTCTGTTAGGTAACATAAACCTGTCCTGGAAATTAAAGCCTCCAGTACCAGACAACCACCTGCTTTCATTGATAGACAAGCAAAGCAAGACCTGGCCTTTCCCATCAGGAGATAATTAAGCAACTGGATGGTTTCAGTTTGTGTCAAGAGTCACCCTCTTCCTTTGATCTGTACTTCAGTTAAGGTGCATCACGGATCTTAGGGGTCATGGGAGAAGAGGGGCAGGGCAAGAGAGAAATTTCAGTCCACCTTGAAGTGTGAAGTGTTTGCTTTTCACCAGACATCTCATCTCACTTCCTCTCTAGTGAAAATCTACCCTCCATATTCCTTAATGAACCCACCCTGGCATTCTTCAGCTGCCTTTCCCAAAACTTTAGGAAGCTCCGAATGAAGTGATTTCTTTCTAAAATACCATGAAATCTGTGTATTCTAAAACACGCTGGGAGTTTTTTGGAGGCTTTTCTGATTTTTTTTTTTTTGTTGTTGTATGTGGAAAGTTTTTTGTTATCAATCTAGATGCAGCATCTCTGTACTACGGAAAATCGTCTTCATTATAATTTAAGTAAAAGTCACAGCATTTTATTTAACCCCTCAATTACAACTCCCCTCTTTATCCCTTACTCCATGAAGATTACCACAAATTGAGGGTCCTACAGATACACCTATGCAAAAAGAGGACTTTTATCTGGCTTGGGAGGCTGAGGGGAAATGTTAAAGGAGATTTCCACTGACTATTTCTAGCCTTAAAACTTTCTTCTTATCTTTTCTGCCTCCTATGTTTTCATACCATTGACAGCGCAGTAAAATTTGAAATTCTCTCTTTGTGCATCTTTGTGTCACCCCCAACTGCAAGGCCCTGAGGCCCCATTAATTTCAAAGAGATTAGGCAGAGCAGAGATGAGGCACTAGGGAACCAGAGCCACTATCCCAGGAATCCTCACCCCCTATCTCAGGAATCCTGCCCCCACCCTTCTTAATTTGGTTGTCAAAAGTACTTTCATCCTAATTTTAGAAATCAGAAATCCTAGAAAAGAGCAGAGATGTCACTAGTAGCTTTGTGGAAGTGGTAGTCCGTAGACAAAAACATGGGCTCTCTAGGACTCAAGGTTTCTATTTTTTACCCTGTACAACTGTGAAATAAAATATTTGCTGTTACAGCACTATTAAAATATGTATATATATATATATATATATATATATTTATTTGCTGTTACAATTTGAAGGTGACACTGATTCAAGTGATTAGCTACTCATTGTAGACTGAAACGTGGCGCTATTGCTTTCTGAAGTGTAGATATGGTTTTCTGGGGACCTGAGAGTGTGATCCTTATGTCCCCCCGTGCTCCCACCTCCTACCCCCGTACCGCCAACGGGGCAATGTTTTTGCTCCAAGAGTTGAGACATTTCGTTTTTCAAGTGTAGAAAGCACCGTTTGGATGCCAGCTTCAACATCTCCTGGGCTGTGTGGGCTTGCTGACGTTCTTGGAGCTCTCTGGACTTTAGCTGCCATCAATAAATGAGGGTGGTGTCCAGGGGAGCTGTGTGAGAGGTAAGGGAGTGGATGACAGATCTGGCTGCCTTGTCTCCACACCGGTCCCTGTTGGGGAAGCTGCAGGGTTCCTCTGAAGGAAATTTGCTCTCCCTAAGGTCTCCCTCTGCCGCTCACTTTATCCAGAAGTTGGAGGACGTTTACCCAAGGAAGCAACTTGGTCGTGCCCTTATAGCGGGTCAGCCTGTCATATGTTTGAGCATTGACCACATACAGATTTTTTTTGTTTTGTTTTGTTTTTGTTTTTTCTTTTTGTTTTTTTTTGCGGTACACGGGCCTCTCACTGCCGTGGCCTCTCCCGTTGCGGAGCACAGGCTCCGGACGCGCAGGCTCAGCGGCCATGGCTCACAGGCCCAGCCGCTCCGCGGCATTTGGGATCTTCCCGGACCGGGGCACGAACCCGTGTCCCCTGCATCGGCAGGCGGACTCTCAACCACTGCGCCACCAGGAAAGCCCTATACTCAATATTTTGTAATAACATATAGGGGAAAAGAATCTGAAAAAGAAAACAAACAAATAAACTATATATATATATAACTGAATCACTTTGCTGTACACCAGAAATTAACACAGCAGTGTAAATCAACTCTACTTCAATTAATAAATAAAATTCTTTTAAAAACCCAAAAAACTGTAGCACAATATCACAACAGGATACTGACATCCATAAGGTGAAGATACAGAAGTTTCCCACAAGTTCTTTTATAGTCACACTGACTTATGTCCCCAACTAACTTTTAATGCTGCTGTGATTTATCCAGGCCCAAACAGCGCCTACACAAAACAGAGAACAAGGTCAGGGGCTAGGAGGATAAATGCATAGGGATCTGCAGAGCCTCCAGTCTGGGTACCAGCCTTCATAAACCTTTTTTTTTAAAAAAGAAACTATTCACCGATGATCTGAATCAATGTTTAAAATACGCGAGCTCCATTCTCTCCAGCGCTCCTTTCGTAATCTCATTTTTCATTTCCACGAGGAGAATCCTAATATCAAGTATAGATTCAAATAACCACCAAGAGAAGTCCATTTTTATTGAATGTTGAGTGTCTCTACTATTTGTGAGGTACACTGAACTACATGAGGACCAAAAAATTGGGCATAGTTTGAATGACAGCTGGGGAGATGCTACATAGTGGCACGTATTTTAGCGAGACCATTTGGAAAGTCTGATATCCCTATTTTCTCTTCCTGTGTTTGTTCCTGGATTTGAAACTCCCTGGGTTATATTTGATAGCACATAAACATCTGGTCAAAGCAATACTTTGAAAAGATCTCTGCATTAGTGTTATTCACATAGAAAACTGAGCAGTCACAAGGGGGCAGAGAGATGACAAGGAAAAGAACAAAGTTGAGAGAGTTATGAGAAGCATTGCCAGTTTGTTGCCTGTTCTACCTGACATTTTGCCTATGTCTCCTCTTCCATCACTGCAAGTTGTCAGGGTGTTTGTGGATAAACAGAGCCCCTTCTCTGGGTGATCTATCTTCTTGCCCTGCTTGGTTTATGCACGGATCACTGCCTATCCTTGGTGAAATGGCCTAGAAACCTCAACAGGCATTTAAAAAAAAAAAAAATCAAATTCTCACTTAATTGCTATACAAACGCAAGATATTGTTTCTGTATCTCTGTATGGCTCCCTTTAGACCCTGAGTGAGTTGAAGAGTTCCCACTGCCAACCGGAAGCATCCTGGCTTCTTACAAATTATAAACTTGGGACAGGTAAGGCCCTCCTTGGTCTGGTCCCAATCAGCCTCTCACCTCTCCAACTTCATCTAGCTCTTCCATTCATTCCCCAAAACGATTCCTTTTCCTCACCAGCTGTCTCTTCCTTTTTTAAAAACCTCTGTGTTGTTCATTTTGTCCCAAATGCCCATCCTTCCTTCTTTAGCGATTACCCAGCTCAAATGCCACCTTCCCCAGAAGCCTTCTCTAATTGCCCCGGATTTTCACCGCACCGTCTGTTTATGTGCCTGACTCCTGTCCCAAATAGGCTGAGACTATATTTGAGAACTCCTGGTGTGGGAGATGCTGAATGATTCCTTGCTGCTGGAATGTTAAAGCTTATTGAATTTATTTACATATATATTTACCAGCACAAGGAAATTTAAAAAAAAACACAAAACTTTAGTGCTCTGCATTTGGCAGTATTCTCTCCTTATACCTGTTGCTCCTTCTCAGTACCTGCTCTGGCAGGTGGGATTTCCTACCCATCCCAGCATCCAAGGAACCAATACTGGAGAACTTAAAAAAATTTCTCCTCCTCATTTGACATCTGGTTTCTAAGACTGTTGATTTGTTATAATGTCATGGGCCCAGCAGCCCAACTAGCTGAATATCAATTTACCAAATGACCAATTAGCTGAATCAACCCTATCTTTGTAGTAAGTCTGGGAGGCAGAATTGTGAAAAAGGAGTTTTTTAGGCTGGATCTCAAAGAATGGGCAGAATTCAGATGAGCCATGATAAGGGAGAAGAGAAAAGGGACATTCCAGAGGAAGGAACCAGCATATGAGCAAAAAAATTTCTAACAAAAAAGCAGGGGGTTGGGGGGGAATAGTTTCAAAATAGATGGTTGGTGAATACAGGATACTTCCCGGTGGTTATATATGCTCTTATTGCTACAGCTGAATAAATCTTCAAAACCTTTTGTCTTCATTAGATTAAGATTTTGTTTAGTAGCTGCCTTCTTTTCTTCCATTTCTTGGTGACATAGGTTCTGCTAAATGATGGTGATCTAGCCTGGAAGCACAAGTTTGCCTCCCTAAGACATTCAACTTATGTCAATGGAAATTGGCTTGAGTTAAATGGAAGTTGGCTCATTCTGTCACACAGCTGGGTCTCAGAAGGTAAACCCTAGTATATTTGTTCAATATTTTTGGTAACCTCAAAAGAAGAACAATAGATGATAGTACATTCAGTGGACCTGGCTGCTTTCCACAGTGTTCTTCCTCCAGCTGTGACCCGAGAATATTCTGCATGGGTGGTATGACCATGGTGATGACGGAGGGAGGGCTAGTGTGTGTCATAAAGTACAGGCTCCAGGACCAGACCCAGACCCATATCAGACCCTTCAGAAGTGGAGCCAAGAATTGAATTTAAAAACCTGGTGCTTTTTTATTCATTCAAGTTTGAGAACAAATGCAAATAAATAAATACGCCAAGAATGAAATATGGATCTTTAAAACATTTTGTTTTTTTATGGTACTCAAGACCAGCCCTTCTGTTCAATATATGTATCTTGGTATTCCTTCTTTCAGGCAAAAGAGCTACTTTAAATGTCTGACATGTAAATAGAGGATAAACATCTAAACGTCACAAGGAAAAGTCAGAAACTATCCGATTGAATATAAAGCAGTTAGATGTTGCCTCCAAGAAACCCACTTTAAATATAAAGATACAATCAATTAAAAATATGGAAAAATATATACCATGCTAACACTGAAATGAAAAGTTTGGTATGGTTATATTAATATCAGATAAAGAAGATTTCAGATTCCAGAGATAAAGAGAGTCACTTCATAATGATGAAAAGGTCAGTTCACCAAGAACACAGAACAATCCTAAATGTTTGTGCATCTAATATCAGTGCTTCAAAACTAAAGTAAAAACTGAGAGGGCTTCCCTGGTGGTGCAGTGGTTGGGGGTCTGCCTGCTGATGCAAGGGACATGGGTTTGTGCCCTGGTCTGGGAGGATCCCACATGCCGCGGAGCGGCTGGGCCCATGAGCCATGGCCGCTGAGCCTGCGCGTCCAGAGCCTGTGCTCCGTGGCAGGAGAGGCCACAGCAGTGAGAGGCCTGCGTACCGCAACAAAACAAAACAAAACAAAACAAAAATAAAAACTGAGAGAAATACGAGGAGACATAGATGAACCTACAGTTAAAGTTGGAGATTTCAACACTCTGTCAGTGTCTGATAGAACAAGGAGACTGAAAATCAGTAAGGACATAGAAGACTTGATCAATACAATCTACCAACTTGACCTACTTGACATTTATAGAACATTCCATCCAACAACAGCAAAATATACACTCTTTTCAAATTCACAGAGAACATTTACCAAGGTTGACTATGTTCTGGGCCACAACACAAGTCTTAAGAAACTTTAAATGACTTAAATCATACAAAACATGTTCTCAGACTACAGTGGAATTAAATTAGCTGAAATCAAATCAACTGTTTAAAAACTAAATAACACACTTCTAAATAACTCAAGAAGACATCAAAAAGGGAAATGAGATAGTATTTTTAAACTGAATGAAAATAAAAATGTAACATCAAAATTTGTATGATGCAGATAAAGCTTAGAGAGAGATTTTTAACGTTAAGTACCTATAATAGAAATGAAGAAAGGTCTTAAGTTAGGGTTGCCAGACTTAGCAAATAAAAATACAGGATACCCAGTTGAATTTGAATTTTAGATAAATAATAAAATTTAATTTAGTATAAGTATGTCCCATGCAATATTTAAGATAAATTAAAAAGTTATTTATTGTTTATCTAAAATTAAAATTTAACTGAGCATCCTGTATTCCATCAAGCAACCTAACTAAATCAATGCACTCAGCTTCCACCTTAAGAAAGTAGAGAAAGAAGATCAAATCAAAGTCAAAGGAACCAGAGAAAAGGGAAAAAAAATAAATTTCAAAGCAAAAATAAACAGAAAAAAAATAGAGAAAATCAATGAGACCAAAAATCATTCTTGGAGATTAATAAAATTAATAAATCTCTAGCCTAATTCATGAAAGATAAAAATTACAAATATCAGGAATGAGAGAAGGGGACCATCACTACAGATCCTAGAAATATTACAAGGATAATAAGAAAATACGAACAACTTTATGTCACAAAATTTAACAACTTAGGAGAGATAGACAAATTCCTTGAAAGATACAAACTACTAAAACCCACTTATGAAGAAATAATAATCTGAATAGCTTTATATTTATTAAAGAAATTGGATGTGTAACTGAAAACTTCCCACAAAGAAAACTCCAGGCTCAGATGGCTTCACTGGTGAATTCTACCAAATATTTAAGGAGAAAATATCAATTCTGTACAAACTCTTCCAGAAAATTGAAGAGGATGAAACATCTCCCAATTTATTTTGTGAGGTGACATAATCCTTATATCAAAACCGGATAAAGACCTTACAAGAAAAGAAAACATACGAATATCCCTCATGAACATAGCATAGACACATAAATTCTCACCAAAATTTTAGAAAATCAAATCCAAAAATATGCTTCAGAAATGATAATACTTCAGGACTAGATGGGGTTTATTCTGGGAATGAAAAGTTTAACATTTGAAAATCAGTTAATAAATTCATCAAATTAACAGACTAAAGAAGAAAAAACATATCATCATTTCAATAGATGCAGAAAAAGCATTTACAAGATTAAACATGTATTCACAAAAACTCTCAGTAAACTAGAATTATAAGGGAACTTCCTCAACCAGAAAACCTATAGCTAATACCATCCTCAGTGGTACAGGACTACATGCCTTCCCCTTAAGATTGGAAACAAGACAAGGGTGTCTACTCTCACCACTCCTATTCAAGGTCATATTGGAGTCCTAGCTAATGCAATAAGTCAAGAAAAATAAATGTTTCCCAACATATTGGAAAAGAAGAAATTAAACTGTCACTCTTTGCAAAGAACATAATTACCTATGTAGAAAATAAAAAAGAATATACAAAAGAGCTCCAAAACTAATAAGTTTAGCAAGATTACAGTATATAAGGTCAACAATAGAATCTCAGTCTATACCTTGCAAAAATTAACTCAGAATGAATCATGGACCTACATGTAAAATCTTACACTATAAAATTTCCAGAAAAAAATATAGAAGAAAATCTTTGTTACTTTGGGATAGGCGAAGATTTTTTGGATAAGACACTAAAAGCACTATCCATGAAGGAATTGGTTTTATTTCTGTGGTAGTGGTTACACCTCTATCTGTGTTTGTCAAAACTCACGGAGCTGTACACTAAAAAAATGGTGAATTTAATGTATGTAAATTGTCACTTAATAAAAAAATCAAATGCAAACAAAAAGTCTGCCATGTAAATACTAGAACTCTGTAAATGCAAAGTTTGTTAGGAACTAATCATCCTATAGGTGACAAATGCAGTGGCGTTGGCTGGGTTTGGAGGTAGAGACAACTAAGGAGAGTCTGAAAATGGTAAAAAAAAAAAGAAGTCCGTAAAGGATTTGAAATAGTCAAAGTGGGAGCTGGAGAAGAGATGATCAAGCAAACAGCAGGTGTGAGAAACAGAGAAGAGGAAGACATGGACATGAGAACACGGGGGCTGCCCCACTGGCGCCTTAATTACCCTTTGATCAACACAGCGGGAGGGCGATGGCTGAAGTCTGGTTGGTGGTAACAATGGAGGAGGACACAGGACAAACCTGGAGAGAGCAGCCCAGTGAATGGATCGCTATGTACTGAGTTGAGCACATCACCATGATGTCAGGATGCAATGGAAAGAATATGGAGCCAAGAGTTGGGATATCTGGGTTCCAGCCACAGCCCAACCAGGAATGACCTGTGTGACCAGTGAAGCCAGACGAACACCAGACGTCGCATCTGTCAGGAGGGTTTGGAATGATGGCTCTCAAGCCTCTTCCTCTAACAGTCTTCTGGTTATGTAATTTATACCCTGAGTCCTACTGAAATACACATTTACAAAGTCTTTACAGTTTATGAAGCACTGTTAGCACCAACCTCATTCACCCACTGGAGGCCCTGTGGAGTGTATGTCGTTATTAGCCTTTTACACAGAAAACTGTTAAACAGTCTCACTTAACGTCACGCCAAGTCCAATCTCTTTCGGCCATCCCACAGCAAGGGGCAGAGCAGCGGTGACTGGCTGGGGAGAAGGCTTTGGGCTGAGGGTCAGACAGAAAAGCTCGGTACCTCCAGTGAGCTACGGAGAGCACTCCAGGTGCGTAAACAACTCTTCGTCTACATCTTAGCTATTGCTTCTGGAAGCCCTACTTCCAGTTCACAGGTTTGTAAATACATGTGATAGTAGGTGCATAAGATGAATAATGACCCTGCAAAGATGCCAGGGCTCTAATTCCCAGAATATGGCAATATATTACTTCACATGATAAGGAGATTTTGCAAATGTGATTAAATTAAGGATCTCAAGGTGAGAGATTATCCTGGATTATCCAGGTGGGCCCATTGTAATGACCAGGGTCCTTGTCGCTGGAGGGTCAGAGTCAAAAAAAAAACAAAAAAAAAAACCATGAAGATGGAAGCGGAGGTTGGAGTGATGTTCTTTGAAGATGGAGGGATGGGACCACAAGCCTAGGAATGCAAGCGACCTCTAGAAGCTGGAAAAGGCAAAGAACTGGATTCTCCCCTGAAAACACCAGGAGGAATGCAAGTCTAGTGACACCTTCGTTTTAGACTTCTGACCTCCAGCGTTGTAAGAGAAAAAATGTGTTGCTTTAAGTCACTAAATTTGTGGTAATTTATTACAGCATTAATAGGAGACATACAGTAGGGAAGGAGAACATTGATATTTTGGAATTAGATGTATTTATAAAATGTAAAGCCAGAGATTCTTTATTTTAATCATTGCCCCACATTTAAAATGAAGCAAAATGTGAACACACACACACACACACACACACACACACATCTCTGTCCATGGCTTAATTAATATAGTCCATCTGTCCTATAACAAAATGATCCTAATTTTGCTATGTTTAGTAAATACTATTTAACACAAGAAATTGTTATACTGTTCCCTCCAGAACCCCAAATAAAGTAAGGACAAATAAACTTAGAATCCTTTTCTAGCCAGAACTGTGCTCAAACAAATGCTGGGGGTAACTTTTATTAATGCAAACTCACTTTAGGGCTTGAGTGGAGACAAATACATGGTTTAAAATTCAGTTGGAGGTTTTGATCATTTCTGTCCATAATTTTCTGCTCCCATTTTCAAATTTGCCACCCTTATCTCCATAATGCATTTAGACTTCTCAGGTACGGATTATCGATCAGAAAAACCACTTCTCTGAAAACAAGTATTGAACTATCTTAGAAGTTTACAAAAGGGTGTATGGAACTAATCTTGCTTTTTTATTTTGAAAATTCATTTAACATTTGTTTGAACCGAGCTCTGGCTTTGAGAGTGATCTCCTTCTCTGTTGCCCTAAGCATGAGTTTCATGGTCATTCCAGTAATGTGTTAACAGACAGTGACATCATCTGGAGTCAAGAAATGGCTCTCAGGTTACCATATAAATTGACTTAAGCTCCGGAGAGGATTACAGGGCAGACCTTGGCTAAGTGTGGAGATGCCATTACAGCTAAATCAAAGGTAACTGTGAGGTCTGGCAGGCACCTGTCAACAGGTAAGGGAAGGAGGAGCCCGTAAAGGAACCTCGAGTCAGGATGACATTCTCCAAGCTTTATTTTTATTTCAGGTTAAAGGGTCAGACAGAAAAGCCATTCGCAGTGGTCTTTATTTATGGTTCTCAGAGGCCCAGTTGCTGAAGCATCCTGAAGAAGAAGGATGGCTCAGGTGGGATCCCCGTTTCCCCGCCCGGCTGATGACAGACTGAGGGCCTCGCACTTTGTGAAAGGCCGGCTTCTTATGAATGTGTATTAATGTTTGCAGGCACAACACGAGACCCATCCTCTCTGTTACCTCCAGTGCAGAGAGAGCTGTGTGTTTTCCCTCTGTCCTCCCTTCTTGGCCACCTGAAAAGATTCCTTCCCACCACCTGTGGTTGGTCTTTGAAGGCCAGATAAGAAGATACGAGCATCCCTGGCTGGCAAGGAGATACGAGCATCCCTGGCTGGCAAGCTTGGCTAGGGGAGAGCCTCACACCCTTCTCAAATGCTTGAAAATCAGTGCAAATGTTTTATTCATGCCTTCTCTTGGTGCAATAATAAGCCTCCATTCTTTGAAGAGCTCATCTTCCCCAACCAGGAGCAGTGTTTAGGGAAAATGGCCGGAGAGCAGCAGAGAAGGAAGGAGACCTCTCACCTGTTCCTCTGGGCCCCCTCTACCTCCATCTCACCCTTTAACATTCAACTTGGATCCCACTTCCCCCCATCTGATTTCCTGGTCCTCTAATCTTTCATGTCCGGCTGACACAGTGAAGTGGCAGACAGAGAATGGCCAGGGTGGAGGGGGACAGGGTGGGGCTGAATGTCTTCTTTGCTGACTGAAGGCTGCAGGACCTCAAGCTCTGGGAGCTGGATGCATCCTCTGTGAAGTGGGATTGATAATGTCGGGCTCCAAGGCAGTATGGTTGAAAAATACCTTTTCCCCAATTCATTGCCTAGCTGTTCCATTCTCATTCTTCAGAGGGGCCTGCCCTTCACCTCCCTCCTGACCCACCCCCCGGCCAAAGCGAAGGGACCTCTTCTGTATGGTTCCATGAACCTGGCCCATAGAAGCAGCTCAAAAAATATTTGCTGAATGATGCGGGCTTAGCCAGCCTCATGGGCTGTATCATCCCAGACAGTCAAAGGGGCGCCCATCACAGATCATGTAACCCTCCCATCCAACATATTTTACTAAGAAAAGAGAATTTGCCTTAATATTCAATTAATGGCACTAAAGGGGTAGAGTGGCGGAAGGGTGATCTGGAATAAATCAAGGTTGGCAAAAATATGAGACATTGTGTCTCAAGCATTCTCCTACTTTTCTCAAGAGGCCGAGAGCTCACGGGGCGGGAGTGGGGGTGGGTGATGTCTTGTTCACCCCTCTATTCCTGCACCTGGCAGAATACCTGTATCCAGGTAAGCAAAATGATGGGTAGATAAATGAACAAAATAATTTTTTAAATGTCCTTGCACGCACAGATAAACAAGAGAAACATTGTTCTCTTTGTTACCTCCACTGCAGGGAGAGTTGTGTGCCTTCCCTACCTTGTGTGTCTTGACCCCTTCCTTGGTCACCTGGAAAGACTTGTTTCCACTATCATAGCTGGCGTTTGAAGGACAGGTGAGTAGGTACAAGCATCCGTGACTGACAAGCTTGGGTCTGGGAGATTCTTATATATCATTAGGCAGCTAAACTCTAGTAAGGTATTAACTGATAACTGATGTGTTAATTAATAATAACATATACCCATTCCAAAAGATATTTCCATTTAGTCTGATGATTCTAGAAAACGAGATTTTAGCACACAAAACAGCAAAGTTATAACAGACAAATGAGTGGAAATGATATTTTGGAACAGTGAATAGCCTCAAGACACCAGCTGAAAAAATTTTCATCATCCCCAAAAGAAACTCCGTACACATTAGCAGACACTTCCCCCCTCCAACCCATATAAATGGAATCCTACAATATATGGTCTTTTTTTTTTTTTTTTTGGCTGCGCCACGTAGCATGCAGGATCTTCCCCAACCAGGGATCGAAGCCTGCTACCCGCAGTGGAAGCTCGGACCCTTAACCACTGGACCACCAGGGAAGTGCAATATATGGTCTTTTGTAACTGGCTTACCATCATGTTTCCAAGGTTCATCCATGTTGTAGCGTGTATCAGTATTTCCTTCCTTTTTATCGCCAAATATATCCCCTTGTATTGCTCTACCACTGTTATTTATCCACTCATCAGTTAATGGACCCCTGGGTTGTTTCCCCTTTGTGGCTTTCTCTCCAAATTTTGAAGACACTTCTATGATTCTCGCCCTCTTATCCAGTTATTATTGCAATCTAATGCAATCCTTTGTGTGTGACTTTTGACTTTTCCTCTATTGTAATCTTTCAGAATATCCTCTCCATTTCTAGTGCTGGAATTTCATGATGGTGTGCCATGGTGAGTCATTTATCATTCAGTGCCCTGACCTCTCAATGGACCCTTTTAATTGAGATACCTGAGGCCTCAAAACTGGGAAATACTCTTGTATTATCTCTTTTCACTTTCTTTTCTTCCATTTTCTTGACTCTTTTTTGAATTCGTATTATTGGATGTTGGATCTTCTGGCTTGACACTCTTTCTTATCCTCTCCTACTTTTCATTTCTTTGTATTTTTGTTCTAGTTTCCAGGACATTCTTTCAACTTCAGTTTCTAAACTTTCTGTTAAACTGGTGTGTATGTGTGTGTCTTTTCCTATTAAAATGGTCATCAACTTTCTTTTATTTATTTATTTTTGGCTGCGTTGGGTCTCTGCTGCTGCGAGCGGGCTTTCTCTAGTTGTGGCGAGCGGGGGCTACTCTTCGTTGCGGTCTGCGGGCTTCTCATTGCAGTGGCTTCTCTAGTTGCGGAGCACAGGCCCTAGGTGTGTGGGCTTCAGTAGCTGTGGTGCATGGGCTTAGTTGCTCCGCAGCATGTGGGATATTCCCAGACCAGGGCTCGAACCCGTGTTCCCTGCATTGGCAGGCAGATTCTTAACCACTGCCCCACCAGGGAAGTCAGGTCATCAATTTTCTAAGTGATATATCTGAGTATTTTTTTCTCACAGTAGAATGTGATCATTACTCACTAAGCAAGCTTTGAAATAAACATTTTAAAGGACAATGAAGAGCATGTAAAGGTTCTCTTATTGTGGGTTACATTGTGTGCACCTTCTGTTGAATAACAGCTCATAACCCATCTCATATGTAATCTGTCCCCATGTGTTTGTTCTTTTACACTTGGCCATTCTGTGACCTGGGTAAGTCGGCCCCTTGGGCAGAGGGCAGAAAGACACTGAGAGGAGGGTCCTCATCTTTCCTTGTCTTCTACAATAATTTTGTGGAAGATAATGGTAAATCTATAAAGTAAAATGTCCTTTAGGGGTGACATGTGGCTTGTAACCCTTCCTGTCCATCCCTGAAGCCTTTCACCTTTTCAGGAAGCAATAGAGTGTGTGGTTTAGTGCACACATTCTGAAGCCCAAGAGACTCATTTCACATACTGATTCTGACTGTACAAGCTGTGGGATCTTGGACCTTAACTCCTTCTGTCTCAGTTTCTTCTTCTGTAAAATGCAGTTAATAATAGAAGCCACTCATGTTGTGGCTGTGAGACGTAGCTGTGTTACTGTGTGGGAAGCACTTGGAACAGGGTCTAGCTGAGCAGTGCTGTTAGCTCCTGTCCTCTGGTATTGGTTTCCTATTGCTGCTGTAAAAATTTCCACAGGTTTAGTAGCCTAAAACAACCCAAATTTATGATCTTACAGGTCTGGGGGTCAGAAGTTCTAAAATCAAGATGTCAGCAGGGCTACATTTCCTTTAGAAGGTTCAAGGGGGAATGTCATCTGTTGCCTTGCTTTTTCCAGGTCCTAGAAGTCACCTATATTCCTTGACTCATGGCTTTTTCCTTCATCTTCAAAGCTCATCATTCCAACTTCTGCTTCTGTTGTCACATCTCTGACTCTGATCCTCCTGCCTCCCTCTTACAAGGACCCTTGTGATAACACTGGGCCCACCCGGAGAATCCAGGATCATTGTCCATCTTGAGATCCTGAATTTAATGACCTCTGCAAAGTTCATGTTTTATATGTATATATATATATATATATATATATATTTTTTTTTTTTTTTTTTTTTTTTTTTGCGGTATGCAGGCCTCTCACCGCTGTGGCTTCTCCCGCTGCGGAGCACAGGCTCCGGACACGCAGGCCCAGCGGCCATGACTCACGGGTGCAGCCGCTCCACGGCATGCGGGATCCCCCTGGACCGGGGCACGAACCCGCGTCCCCTGCATCGGCAGGCGGACCCCCAACCACTGCACCACCAGGGAAGCCCCTATATAATATATATATATATATATATATATATATATATATATATAGGCTGCACCTCGCAGCTTGCGGGATCATAATTCCCCAAACAGGGATCGAACCTATGCCCCCTGCAGTGGAAGCATGGAGTCCTAACCACTGGACCACCAGGGAATTCCCTGCAAAGTTCATTTTACCAAGTAAGCAAACACAGTCACAGTTGCCAGGGAATCTGGGAATATCTTTGGGGCAGCATTCCTTTGCCTGCCACGGCTGTCTTGCCAAGTTGGTGGAAACCTTGTCCTTCTGTATTATATAATAAAAGATGGTACTTCCGTGCTTGGTAAATGTAGCGCCCATGTTGACAGGATGATGATGTTGATAAAACGTCTTGTTGATATAAAATGTCATTTAGTCCTCAAAAGTTGATAAGTAAAAAATACTGTTATGTTTATTATACACTTATTTCATTTGTCAAAGAATTAATTCCCTATTGTTTACAACATGCAGTGCAGGGTTAATTTTGCTTGTTTTAATTTTAAAGTGCACATATAATTTTATTTTAAAATTTTTAAACAATTATTTCTTTATTATATTTATTGATTTATTTATCTATGGCTGCTGTTTTTTTTGGTCTTCGTTGCTGCACACAGGCTTTCTCTAGTTGTGGTGAGCGGGGGCTACTCTTCGTTGCGGAGCACAGGCTCCAGGTGCGTGGGCTTCAGTAGTTGTGACTCACGAGCTCTAGAACGCAGGCTCAGTAGTTGTGGTGCATGGGCTTTGTTGCTCCGCGGCGTGTGGGATCTTCCCGGACCAGGGCTCAAATCTGTGTCCCCTGCATTGGCCAGTGGATTCTTAACCACTGCAGGGAAGTCCTGGAACGTATAATTTTAAAGGGCTTCGATGGTTGCAATTTCTTGAAATATGCTGGCTTGCCCTGAGGCCAAATGTCATAAATGCCAGAGAGTGAGTTTACACACCTCAGAATTAATCACCCTCCCATCTGTGCGCACGCTTTTCTGGAGCAGAGCCACCTAAAATGTGATCTGCCCACCGGTGCAGTCACTTACCTGTTCTTACTAGTCTGCAAGGAGATGGCTGAGGGGCTTAAACCAGATTGCAAATCAACCAGGCAACTAAGCATTTCCTTTAGTTAAAAAACAAAAAGTATATATACATATATAAAAAGTGTGTGTGTGTGTGATTTAGAGATGGTACATCACAAAGTTGGCTTTTTCTGCAGACATATCTAAAGAAATGCTCTTGTCCTTATAGAGAAAGCCAGCTTTCTTTTTTCTTTTCTCTCTCTCTCTCTCTCTCTGTGTTTAGATCTGCCCAGGTAGAGGATGCAGGACCAGGTTAAAGCTAGTGCTTAGCCTTTGATTAAATAATAAGCTGGTTATTATCTATGATAACTTCTCCCTGACTTTCTCTGCCATCTGGATATGCTGGATCACTTGAGAAACACTCTCAATAATCTGCCTGGTAAGAGAAAACCACTGGATTGCATTTTCATCGTTTCTACATGTTAGTTTTTCTAGCAATGACATTTTCTCTTTTTCTACAAAAGAGATTAATGTAGTCACTTCTACAACTCAATTAATAATTAGATTTGAATTCTGCAACCCATCTGCATCCAATTCCTAGGATTTCAGGGCTCCAAACCTAAACCATGGCAAAACCCTGCATTATTTAGACGTAAATAGTTTCTTCCTATGCACTTTAAAATTTATTATCTGGGATTAATCTTATTTATGCACTGGAATATATTACAAAGTAGTGAGTTGCCTGAGTACTGCTTATTCATATTGTTGAAAGTATTTATTTAGAAATGCATTTTAAAATTGAAACCTGGAAGGATCTAAGCAGGAAAATGTTTTCAATGTTCCCCATTTTATATAAAATCTTTATAGCAAAAAGATGTAGGATTTATATGGGAGAATCAAGAGTGGGGAAATGATGGAGGACATGCAATTTTCTCACATACCTGAACATGTCTATTTCCTCCAGAAAGCCCAGGCTCTGAAGGAGCCATCATCCGATAAGCATGATGCATAGTTTGTAGGTGAAAAGAGCTGAATAAAAGCAAACTGGAACCTTCAGTGCTGTCATCAATTAGAGGCTCCTTCAAGGATACGCTTGAGATTAAAAATAAACACCCCTTACCTTTCACAGAAACAGATTATTATTTTTTTAATTTCTTATTTGACCTATTGTGTTTTTTTTAATTAAAAAAATTTATTTCTTTGGCTGTGTTGGGTCTTAGTTACAGCACGCAGGATCTTTCTTGCAGCACGTGGGCTTCTCTCCAGTTGTGGTGAGCAGGCTCCAGAGAGCTCAGTAGTTGCGGCCCGTGGGGTTAGTTGCCTCGCGGCATGTGGGATCTTAGTTCCCCGACCAGGGATTGAACCCGCGTCCCCTGCATCGGATGGCAGATTCTTAACCACTGGACCACTGGACCACCAGGGAAGTCCCAGAAACAGATTCTTTACAAAAAAAAATTTTCATTGAAGTATAGTTGATGTACAATATTAAATAAGTTATAGGTATACAGTATAGTGATTCACAATTTTTAAAAGTTGTGCTCCATGTATAGTTATCCTAAAATATTGGCTTTGTTCCCTGTGCTATACAATACATGTTTGTAGATTATTTTACACATAATAGTTTGTACCTCTTAATTCCCTACCCCTAGATTCTTAGGAAGCTAAAGGGACACACCTGAGGAGGTATGGTGGCATCAGACCCTCTAACTGAGTAATAACAAGACACATCGCAAGCACTTACTCAACAATCAGTGTTGGTTGATTATGTGCCAGGCTAGCAATACAGCGGGGGACACAGCAGTCACAGCCCTTGCTCTCAGTTAGCATGCTAGTCATGGAGGTAATCACCCATGACTGCTGTCTGGGAACCAAGCATCCTTCGAGGCATGGGAGCTACACAAGCAACATAAACCAGGTTCTTTGCATTGTGGACGGAGCAGAGATGACCAGTCACGTGTCATCTTGCTTCTCTTTCCTTCATTCTTTCTTTTTCATTCTTTCTTCTTTCTTTCTTATCGAAGTATAGTTGAGTTATAATGTGTTAATTTCAGCAAAGTGATTCTTATATATATAGGAATATATATACACACACACACACACACACACACACATATATATTCTTTTTCAGTTTCTTTCCCATTATAGGTTATTACAAGATACGATCATCTTGCTTCTTTTACCTCCTCTCTGAGGCAGAATTGATTCTCATTCTTTGCATACTACTTACAGAGCCACCTTTGTTTCTGAGGAGTTTAAGACCTTTTTACACAGCTTGAAATCTCTGAGTATCTCTGTTGGCGGCTATTGCTTCATAGAGTCTACAGAGGAAGGTGTGCATGAGATTTCTCTGAGTGCCTAGCCCACACCCCATATTGAGGGGGGAAATTCCACAAAGCCTGTCCATTCTGAAAAATTTCACTGACGCTTTGTGTCATACAGTCATCTCTATTCTGGCTTGCAGGAGTTCTCGGGGAGTAAATTGTCCAAAAAGGGGCAGCAAGTCAAGATGCAATTCAAGGAGGACCGGCTTCTGTTTTCTGGATTTCTACAGGGCCTTTCTCTGAGGGTTCAAAGGTGCTGAGAATAATAATACTAATGAGACATAATCTCCTAACAGAAGCCCGAGGCCCACATTTGCATAAACAGTCGCAAACGCAGACCTTGTCCGCTTGAGAGGCTATAGGTACAGATCATTTTGAAAATCCAAGTCTCCCCCTTGGCTGGAACCTCAGCGGAGGTCGGGGAGAGGGTGGCACAGCTCCCCCGTTCTCGAGAAGACATGTGATGCGTCCCGCTTATAGCTGTGGGCACAAGATTTCTTTTCCTCCCCAAATTCAAAGAGCAAGGCTTTGGAGGCCAGCAGAACAGTGGTGTGGAAGGGAAGGGGTTGGGTCCAGCCAGGGGAGCTGGCTTTGAGGAAGCAGCAGTCAGCTGTTTTAAAGACACACACACCTGGTGGTTTTTTTTTTTCTTTTCCTAGATATTAGTGATTTCTCTCTTTTTTTCTTTTTAACATCTTTATTGGGGTATAATCGCTTTACAATGGTGTGTTAGTTTCTGCTTTATAACAAAGTGAATCAGTTATACATACACATATGTTCCCATATCTCTTCCCTCTTGCGTCTCCCTCCCTCCCACCCTCCCTATCCCACCCCTCCAGGCGGTCACAAAGCACCGAGAATGGACATATATACACTACCAAACGTAAGGTAGATAGCTAGTGGGAAGCAGCCGCATAGCACAGGGAGATCAGCACCTGGTGTTTTGAGACAACTTTCCCAACACACTCAGCAGTCTGCATTCCTTTCCACAACTCTCTAAGAAAAGTGTCTCTTCTGGCTTAAGACGAATCATAAAAAAAATTGCCGCTCCAACCCCCTCGTCTTAATCCCTTGTCATTTGGAGAATAGAGAAAGCATACCTGACAAAGGTGTTGGGCTCAAGCCCGGTGCCTCTTTGCTTTGTGAAGAGCACAGTGGGAGGCTTCATCTCCTCGCTACCTTCAAGTCTGGAGACACAGATCAAGCCATGCCCCTGATTTCAGTTTCTTTTGGAAATGGGTAACACTGCCATCCAAAAGATGGCTTTCTGGCATCACCATCTGAGGCTGGTGCTTCTAGCCCCGGTCCTCCGAGGCTTTGCCTCCATGCTTTCTTTAAACTCAGAATTAGGTCTCTTAGCAGATCTAACTCTTTTGCCAAACTAGATTTGAAAATATCGGGACACTGAGATACATTTTCACATGCTTGGTAGCAGGGACACTGCCTATTTTGAAGCGGCTGCAATTCAAATGTTCCACCAAAGACAACTCAGCAAACAGTACCAAAGCATCATTGGATATAAGGAATGCTAAATTCTTATTTTCAAGTGACCTTCCTCCAAGTACTCTCTGTAAATAACGTCCACAATAAAAATGGATTAATATAAGGCAATAGAGCCTAGCAGATGTGTTCATATGGGAAAGTCAGAATCACATCTTCCTTTTCTAATAATTTTTGCAAGAGCCATCATTGCATTGAGTGTAATGGAACAGAAAGAAGATGGGAGGGTCTGCTGACTCACCCGTGCTGCCTTTTGTTCTCACCCCCTTGAAGCTGAGATCATCTGATGGGAGAAAGCCTGAATAACGGGCAGGAAGATGGTTTATTATAAAGTGCTTTAATGTTCCAAATTGAATCAATGCAAAAATTCTTCATTGGTCACTAATAGAGAGATCACTGGATATAGGGAAGCATTTTCACACAGTAGGTTGCCATGGGCTCTGCACAGTCCCTGGTGATAGTGAGAGATGGAAGTGAGACTAAGGAAGAGAAGATCAGAAAACCACCAAAGTATAACCCCAAACCCTCTGATTCTCCCGGAGTCTTCCTGACTCCATACGTCTCTCAGCTGCTGTCATTTCCTAGTGACGTCAAATAAGAAATTTTAAAAAGCAAAAGACTGAAAGTACATTTTTTTTTAGATTCTCTGTGTTTCATTTTATAAGTGATTCAACATCAACTACCTTTATGGCATGCTTTCCAAAGTGTTCCCCCGGCCTTAACATTTTTTGTATGCATGTATGTATGTATGTATTTATTATTGAAGCGTAGCTTATTTACAATATTGTGTTAGTTTCAGGTGTACAGCAAAGTGATTCGGTTATACATATATATCTATATATATTCTTTTTTTCCTATTCTTTTCCATTACAGTTTATTATTATTTCCATTATAGCTATTGAATATAGTTCCACCTTTTTTTTTTGGCTGAGCCATGAGGCATTTTAGTTCCCTAACCAGGGATCAAACCCATGCCCCCTGCAGTGGAAGCACAGAATTTAACCACTGGACCACCAGGGAAGTCACTTGTTTCCCCTCTTAACGTTTAATTAAAATATTTGCTCATAGGTGACTTACCATTCCTACAAAAGAGGCAGAAACTTTGAGCAGTCTAGGTTTTTTTTTTAAAAAAAGATAGGTACATAAATAGATACATTATATATAACGTAGCTTACGTCTATCCAAAATGAAACAGCATCTCAGAAGTTGAATTCGATAGTCAATATGCTATATATCTTACTGACTAGGACACTGGTCAAATGTAAATAATAATGTCAAAAAGTATACTGACAATAGGAAACAGTGGAATCCTAATTATGTTTGTTTTGCCACCACTCCTAATACAGATTGTCCTTAAATGTCAGTGTCACTTTTAGATTAAATAGCAAATTGTTTAAGTAAGTCTTTGAGAACTTAGCTTTCTTCCAAAAAAAATGAATGAAGTCATGGAACAAGTAATTTTATTTCACAGAAAAAGCTAGGAAAATTCTAACACATAAGGTTTTCTTAATTCAGCAATCAGTTATTAAGGGTCTATGCCTCCGCTAAAGGGACAGAGGCCTCAACCGTGGCACCAGACTTGAGCAAGTGTTTCTCATCAGCACTCCGATGCCCCGGAAGGGGTTTCACCTTCTCAGCCCCGCCTGTGGACAGCTTCAGACCAGAGTACAGAACTGGAACTTATCAAGCTCATTGGCATCCAATAGGCCTGCCCCTTCCCCAAGTTCAGGCCACTCGTGACATCCTAAGATATCAGCTACTTTTTTCTCAGCCTCCTTCATCTCTCTCAGAGCTCCACTGCCTTTCCTTTTTCTCTCAACATTCATTCATTCATCCAGCAAATATGTATGGAGCATGAGCCTCCATCCCTGGAGGTGAGCCGGACACTGCTCCTGCCCCGGAAGTCCAGAGTCCAGCACTGCAAGAACACATCTACCAAATAGTCACACAGCTACATCTTAGTTACCAGCTATGAAAGTACTATGAATAAAAGTAATATGAGATGATTATAAAGGAGCCTTCATCTACTTTGGGAGGTGTAGGAGGGAAGGGGCTAAGGCTGCTTTTCTGAGGATGGAGCTTCGCACTGGCATCTGAAAAACAGGTCGCAATTAACTGGCTGAAAGTTGCGAAGGTGGTCCAGGCCCAGGAAGGAGAATTTGCCAAGACCCTCAGGAGGCAAGGAGTATTATTTCTCTTTTCTTTTCCTAGCTCTGATTTACTCTTATAATTATCCCCAACAAAAGAGCTTGGGTGGGGGGTGGGGAACTGCATCTACAAGAAATGAAATTCTTGCAGCTGAACAATAGTTACCAGAAGTAAGTTCAGGAAGGGGGTGGATTTCACATATGAGGATGTAGGATTTGGGGAGGTGTGGTCCTGACTGCCAACTACACCCTGGTACCCTTTCCTTCTTTCTTTTAGTACAAGAGCCATGCCCCTGCCCACTGGATCCATTGTTTTAGCAGCGCACAGGCCACCCAGCTTGAGACTACATTTCCCAGCTTCCTTTGCAGCCGTGGGGTGTTTACCTAAGTTCCAACGGGATTTAAGTGGAAATAAATATTGCTTCCTTTAAGGGAGATTGCTTGTTCTCCCTCCCTGTGGCCATGTTTTTGTTTGTTCCCTTTGGCCACGCCACGTGGCATGTGGAATCTTAGTTCCCCATCCAGGGATCGAACCCTTGCCCCCTGCAGTGGAAGCGTGGAATCTTAACCACTGGACCGCCAGCCAGGGAAGTCCCACCATGTTCTCTTCTGACAGAGAAAGTTCCTGGATCACTGGGAAGCCTCTGGTGCAGAGTCACATCCCAGGTCAGGACTGTTCCATGTGAGAGAAGTCCACTATAATCTTGTATTTGGGGTTTCTTCAAGTTAGCCTGTCCCCTAATTAACACAGAAGCGGTTACCTTACTCAATTATTTTGTCTTTATAATACCAACCAAGACAAAAATCATCACCAAAGTCATGATGGAAAAGATGAAGGAATTTGATTATGTAAAAATTTTGTAGGTTAGCAAACACCACAAGTCAAATCAAACGC
This sequence comes from Monodon monoceros, assembly GCF_005190385.1. Taxonomy (NCBI): domain Eukaryota; kingdom Metazoa; phylum Chordata; class Mammalia; order Artiodactyla; family Monodontidae; genus Monodon; species Monodon monoceros. The sequence goes on from NW_021703775.1 coordinate 12,474,202, forward strand.
CGAAGGACAAAACTGGAAAACAGTTTTGCAACATGTGACGGATGAAAGGCTAACATCACATACATTTCATTAAATATGTACTACCGATCAGGCACTGTGCTGAGTGCTTTATAAGGATTGTCCTGATTGAGACTGACTATAACCCTGTGTGGTAGGTGCAGTACAGCACAGTGATTAATCATGGGCTCCAAATTCACTGCTGACTTGCTGTGGGGCTTTGAGGAAGTGACCTAAAATGGGGATAATAGTACCTTCTTCCTAGGGTTGTTTATGAAAATTAGATGTGACAGCATTGCTGTGAACGGTGGGGCAGGTTGTGCCCTGCATAAGGATGAGCTACTAAGGCAATAACTAGGTCTAATGCTCAGCGCCTGCTCTCCAAGCCAGGTGCCCTAGTGCAGGGTGGTACCAGCTTGAGGGAGGGGTGCCTTTCTCTAATTTTCACAAAGGCACCTGTGGACTAGTGGCCATGAAATGAGATACTAGGAAATGCTCCCTGGGAAGACTAGCCAGTCAGTGGGGGAGCAATACCTGCAGTAAGTGTTCAGTACAAGTTAACGATTGTCATTAACATTGTTCTCATTCTCCTGATGAGAAAACGGAGGCTTAGAGAGGCTAAGTGATTTCTCTACTACAGAATGAAGAGATTTTTTATAGATGCATAACAAAAAGGCAAATAATCCAACAAAAATATGCAAAGGACACTGTCCACAGAAAAAAAAAACATACAAAAAGATATACAAAATTACTCATAATTAAAGAAGTGAAAGTTAAAACAATAAATGAGACATTTTTCATCTCTCAGATTAGTAAACATTGGTTATATTCAGTCTTGAATAAAGCGGTGAGGAAACTGTCTCTTACACTGTTGATTGGCCTGTAAGTCATCTCATGAGGCTTCTTCCTACCCAGAGTTTCAGAAAAAAGGGATACCTTAGGGGCTTCCCTGGTGGCGCAGTGGTTGAGAGTCTGCCTGCCGATGCAGGGGACACGGGTTCGTGCCCCGGTCCGAGAGGATCCCACATGCCGCGGAGCAGCTGGGCCCGTGGGCCATGGCCGCTGAGCCTGCGCGTCCGGAGCCTGTGCTCCGCAACGGGAGAGGCCACAACAGTGAGAGGCCTGCGCGTATCGCAAAAAAAAAAAAAAAAAAAAAGGGATGCCTTAAATACTCAGGGTTTCTTATATATACGCTACTATATATAAAATAATCAACAAGGACCTACTGTATAGCACTGGGAACTCTACTCAATACTCTGTAATAACCTATATGGGAAAAAAATCGGAAAAAGAGGGGATATATGTATATGTATAACTGAACCACTTTGCTGTACACCTGAAACTAACACAACATCATAAATCAACTATACCCCAATATAAAATAAAAATTAAATTAAAAAAAATACTCAGGGTTTCTGATCTAGGATAACTGCCAACTGACCCTGGACATGGGCAACCTTTCACCAGTCAGCAATTCATCACTACCAAGGTTTTCTCTGAGGTTTTCACATTTCTTTTAAGTTTAGTTACCAAGAAATTTTTATTATTTCAGTGCTTAAAAAAAAGAGTGCTTCACTGTATACTTTGTATTGGATTTACCTTGGCTTTGGGGTGATAAGGTGTAAACTTTTGAAATAATTGCCTTTAAAAAGGCAACAAAGCAAAAAATGTTAACATGAGTGTTTAAAATTATTCTATGTTGGGACTTCCCTGGTGGTGCAGTGGTTAAGAATCCACCGGCCAGTGCAGGGACACGGGTTCGAGCCCTGGTCCAGGAGGACCCCACATGCTGTGGAGCAACTGAGCCTGTGTGCCACAACTACTGAGCCTTTGCTCTAGAGCCCGGAGCCAAGACTACTGAGCCCGCGTCCTGCAATTACTGAAGCCTGCATGCCTAGAGCTTGTGCTCTGCAACAAGAGAAGACATTGCAATGAGAAGCCCGCACACTGCAACAAAGAGTAACCCCCGCTTGCTGCAACTAGGGAAAGCCTGCGCGCAGCAACGAAGACCCAACACAGCCATAAATAAATAAATTTAAAAAATAAAATAAAATAATTCTACATAAATCACTCCTCCTCTTGTCTCTTAACGGAGACTACACACGTCATTTAATATTTTATTGAAGACTCGGGGTCATCACTGATGAAAATCAATAACTGTAATCTTGAATATAAAAAATAGAACTGTAAACGTACTAGAAGAAAACATTATTTTATAATTTCAGAATAGGGAAGACCTGACAACTATGACACAAATTCTAGAAGCCTTAAAGAAGATATTGACATTTGATGTTATAAAAATGATACCTGCATGGTTAAAAAAAAAAAAAAAAACCAAAATATCACTGAAAAAAGTCAAAAGAGAATACTGGGAAAACATGTTGTAACTCATATTACAGACAAAGGGCTCAATCTCCCCAAAATATATGGAGCTCTTAGAAATTGATAAGAAAATTATTAATATCTTAAAGGAAAGTATTATCACAACTCCCACAGATCCAACTTCCAACCTAATTACTTCCTTTTTGTTGTTGTTTTTCCTTAGCTGGGGTACCTTGAGGACAGAAACTCTATTTCTTTTTTTTTTTTTTTTGCAGTACGCGGGCCTCTCACTGTTGTGGCCTCTCCCGTTGCGGAGCACAGGCTCCGGACGCGCAGGCTCAGCGGCCATGGCCCACGGGCCCAGCTGCTCCGCGGCATGTGGGATCCTCCCGGACCGGGGCACGAACCCGTGTACCCTGCATTGGCAGGCGGACTCTCAACCACTGCGCCACCAGGGAAGCCCCAAGAAACTCTATTTCTTTTGCCTTGTACAGGACCTGGCACATCTTTGTCACCCCATTAGTTTTTTTTGCTAATTTAAGAAGTTTTGTATGTTATATATTGCATTTGCAACCATTTTGCCAGATACTCTCTCCCCTAATAAGATTTGTCCAAATAATGCTCTACAAGGGGAAACCTCATATTTTAATTTTTCCAGCAGGGAAGGATCCATTTACCTTTACTTTGTGTTTCTGATCTGTGCCTTATCCATGATCAAAGGCAGTGCACTTCATTCCCAGGTTTATCAATTCAGAAAATAAATAAAAAATAAATAAAAACTATCATTTATTAATTGCCTAGTGTTTTACACACATTATCACATTCAATCCTTGGAACAATTTTAGTATTGTCATCAACCTTTTATACATGAGAAAATCATGATTTAGAGATTTAAGTAGTTCTTTAGCTGGTGGTGTTACTCCCTAAGCTTAATAAGCAGCTAAGCTGAGATCAGAACCGAGGTTTCTCCCACTACAGAAACCAGAGAGCTGAAACATTTTGCTCTATTGCTGAAAAAGCCTCTGAGGCCCTTTGTCAGAGGTTCATGGGAGGCTCTGCTTTTTCTTTTTCTTTCTTTCTTTTTTTTTTAATATTTATTTATTTGGTTGCTCTGGGTCTTAGTTGCGGCAGGCGGGCTCTTTAGTTGCGGCTCATGGGCTCCTTAGTTGCAGCACATGGGCTCCTTAGTTGGGGAATTCGAACATTTAGTTGCAGCACGCATGTGGGATCTAGTTCCCTGACCGGGGATCGAACCTGGGCTCCCTGCATTGGAAGCTTGGAGTCTTAACCACTGTGCCACCAGGGAAGTCCCAGAGGCTCTGCTTTAGAAGGGCAGATCCAACTAGCATCCCACAATGACTTGTGCCCTCTGTATTCAAGTTCACTCCATTTTCACCTCTCAACTCTATTTAGGAGATTTTCTTTTCTCTCCAAACCACCTCCTTTTTCCCCAAAATATATAGAAAAATAGACCCACAGACATAGAAAGCAAACTTATAGTTACCAAAGGGGAAGGGGAGGGAAGGATAAATTAGGAGTTTGGGATTAAAATATACACACTACTATATATAAAATAGTTAACTGACGAGAACCTATTGTATAGCACAGGGAACAATACTCAATATCTTGTAATAACCTATGATGGAAAAGAATCTAAAAAAAGAATAGATACATATATATGTATAACTGAATCACTTTGCTGTACACCTGAAACTAACACAACATCATAAATCAACTATGTTTCAATGAAAATGTCTTTAAAAACCCACAGAATATATATATTAACACATTCATGAGGTGATCCTGATTATTGCCACATCTTGTATCTCAACTTTCCGCCTCTGCCCCTCCATTTCTGAGGGATGCTACAGGCACGTGTTTGCTAGTCGTGGCTCTCCACATCATCTCCACATGGAGATAAAGTCAAGGACTCCTATCATTTGAAAAAGACTTTGATTGATTCTGACAGTTCGCTCTGATCTCCCCAACTTGAGAATCATTGCTTTATCACTTATTTGTATCTATAAAGGACTGTTTTTCCTCATTTTTAAAGTTAATTTTTAATAAATTTATTTATTTATTTTTGGCTGTGTTGGGTCTTCGTTGCTGCGCATGGGCTTTCTCTCTAGTTGCAGCGAGCGGGGGCTACTCTTCGTTGCGGTGCACGGGCTTCTCACTGTGATGGCTTCTCTTGTTGCGGAGCTCAGGCTCTAGGTGTGCAGGCTTCAGTAGTGGTGGTGTGTGGGCTCAGTAGCTGTGGCTCATGGGCTCTAGAGCGCAGGCTCAGTAGATGTGGCGCATGGGCTTAGTTGGTCCGCGGCATGTGGGATCTTCCCTGACCAGGGATCGAACCCATAGCCCCTGCCTTGGCAGGCGGATTCTTAACCACTGCGCTACCAGGGAAGTCCCTCCTTTTTAAAGTTTTGAGCAGGTGATTATGCTCCCAAACTCAAGTGTTAGGATCACTAGGGGTGGAGGTTAAGAAGTACAGAGCCTGCGGGCATCCTACCCTAGAGACTCAGACTCCACCGGGTGGAGCCAAGGAATTTGCATTTTAACTGGCTCCCTGGGTCACTCTGCCACAGGACAGGGGAGCACTGGTTGGAAAATTAAGTCAGTCCAGCTTTTCCAATTTCTGCCCTGGTTGGGTGGATCTAGAGTCAGGAGGCAGCCGTAGGGTCAAGGTTGTCATGAACAATGTCATCCTTATCATCACCCTCGAAAGCCATCTATAGAGTGCTTATTACCTATAGAAGGCAATTACCAACCTCAGAAAGAAGAAGCAAAGCAAAGGGCTCTAGGATAGAAAGGCTGTGGGAACTGGAATTAGAAGTATGGATCTGGGTTCAACTGGAGGTTGCTTAAGAAGAGGTGCAGTAAGTCAGTAAAATACATCTGATGCAAAGATTTTCTACATAATGGAGTCTAGCAAACTGAGGAAGCCACTGATACTGTAAAACCAGCTAATCTTTGTGTGTTTGTCAGACACAGGCTGAATTAAGACCATGGTTACATCCTGACCTGTCAACGCATACATCTGAAGGAGAGAACTGGGTTTTAAGTTTATTGACCAATTTGTGGCAAACCATGATAAGGCCTGGAAGCAATGCATTGGGAAAAGCTTGGAGGGTATTAGGACCATGGCTGGTTCACAAGAGAATGGACTGCCTTCCTTCAGGCCGGGTAGCCAAAACTATTCATCTTGTGTACAGTGGGGAACTCTTGGCCACAGAAAACTGGCAAGGAAAACTGGCAAGAAGATTCCAGGAGGCAATTAAAATTGTCAATTGTATTAAGCATAGGTCACTGAAGTCTCAGTCTTTTCAAATTTGTGAAGTGTAGGGCAGTGACTACTGCTTCATACTGAAGTTCCACTCCTGTCTTTTCAAGATAGGAGAAGAATTAAGTCTTTCTAGAAGAAAATTCTATCTTCATGGACATCATATGCATGATTGGGTAAGGATCTGCAAATTAGCATATCTTTAGATAAGTTTTGCTCATTTGAAAGCCTAAGTTATCCTTGAAGGACAAGCTTATTTCAGTATTTCCAAACAAGATAAAGTGCCCTTGGGGATGATAAACCAGTAGCCTGGGTCCCTTGGTCCTCTGGGTGGGAAACTTCTCCTTGTCTGAAGCTATGTGGGAGGAGAAATTCATGGTTTACCAGGTTTGCCTGGAGCCAGGGTCAGGGTCTGTCATACTCAATAAGTATTTCTTTTTTTTTTTTTTTGCGGTATGTGGGCCTCTCACTGCTGTGGCCTCTCCTGTTGCGGAGCACAGGCTCTGGACGCGCAGGCTCAGGGGCCATGGCTCACGGGCCCAGCCGCTCTGCGGCATATGGAATCCTCCCAGACCGGGGCATGAACCCATGTCCCCTGCCGGCAGGCAGACTCCCAACCACTGCGCCACCAGGGAAGCCCAATAAGTATTTCTTGAATAAATGAACCTGGTTACAAACTCACCTGAAATACTTGTTGAAAGTATTTTGCAGGGATGAAAAAACACTTGACAGGGTTGATAAAAAGGATTTTATAGGCATGATCCAGTGACAGTAGTTAGGGCCCAAGAAATCCCTTCTCTATTCCTTTTTGGATAACATCTTGGATTATGTCTTCACAAATTTATAATGGATCCTAATGATTCCTTCAGACGGCTTCTTGAATCAAACATTTTGGAATAAAAGTTAGCCATACCTATCAAATGGGGCAATTAAATACCATTTTCCATTCCCATGTAAACACACATAAGCTGCAATTCTTCGTGCTGGAAAAAACAGAATTTGTGTTACTAAAGTAGAACTTTGTCTTAATCTTATTTTTTTTTAAATCGAAGTATAGTTAATTTACAATGTTCCATTTATCTTTTTTTTTTTACAATGCTGTTCTTAATCTTAACTTAAAAATAAACATCGTTAAACTGAACATCGCTTTCTACTAAACTGATCATAAGTCGTGCTGTTCTTACTGAGGAATTTATTTTCAGGTTTGAATCTTTGTTAATGAAATTAAGGTAAACGTACTGTTACTTGTATTACTGTTAATGAAATTAAGTTTACTGTTATTTTTAATTTTTTTGAAATTTAACATTATTTAAGGCAACAATTTTATCAGCAGTATTAATGAACAAAATTCATTTACATTGTTTACCTTCTATCTATGGCAACGTATATATATATCTCAATCACTTTATATCTATATAGATATATGGATATACACTTAATTTGCAGTAGTGCTATATGGTTTTCCTTCCAAATAATGGAATTTAAAAGTTGAATCAATTAAAAGAAAAATATTAAGTAGTAATTAGCATAATGGGTTAGAATCATGAAGAGGATAACAGAAGGACTGGATTTAGGGGAAACACTGAGTACGGAGCCAGTGTGGAGTGGAGAGCAGGCTGGCCAACAGGATGAGCTGCCTCTCCTAGGATCACATGCGCCATGCTGTGGAGTTTACACTTTATCCTAAGAGCCCTGGGAGCCACTAAAGACTTGTAAGTGTCATGACGAGATTTGCTCTTCTACAAAATCATTATGGTGTAGAGAGAGGATTAGACGTGACAAAAGGAGCCAGCAGGTCAGTTAGGAGCCGACTGCAAAAATCCAGGAGAGGGGGCTTCCCTGGTGGCGCAGTGGTTGAGTGTCCGCCTGCCGACGGGTTTGTGCCCCGGTCCGGGAGGATCCCACATGCTGCGGAGCGGCTGGGCCCGTGAGCCATGGCCGCTGAGCCTGCGCGTCCGGAGCCTGTGCTCCGCAGCGGGAGAGGCCACACAGTGACAGGCCCGCGTACCGCAAAAAAAAAAAAAAAAAATCCAGGAGAGGGATGATGGTGGCCTAACTCTTGGTGTTGCCAGCAAGACAAAAAGAGTAAAGAGCTATTATGGCATGACTTGGTCGTTGAGGCAGAAGAACCTCTGGTTCTTGGCTTAGACAACTGGATCAATGGCGGGAGGGAGGGCCCATCACAGAGACGGGGGAAGACAGAAGGAGAAGTGGGTTTTAAGAGGATTCTGATGATCTGCTTAGATATGTATTGGAGGTGACTTGTATGCAAATGAAGAGGAAATATTCAGTAGGAGTTGATGTCTGAGCCAGAAGCTGATGTGATTTGAATGGGAGTTACCAGCACTTAACCTTTCTTTTGAAATGGATAAAATCCTACCTGTGTGAGTTTGCTAGGGCTGCCAAAACAAGGTACCACCGACTGAGTGGCTTCAACCACAGAAACTTATTTCCTGATAGTTCTGGGGGTTAGAAGTCCAAGATCAAGGTGTCAGCAGGGTTGGTCTCCTCTTCGGGCTTCTCGCCTGAGCTTGTAGATGGCCATCTTCTCTCTTTGTCTTCACACCGTCTTCCCTCTGCATGTGTGCGTGTGCATGCCTGTGTCCTAATCTCCTCTTCTGATAAAGACCTCAGTCATTTTGGATTAGGGCCCTTCCTAAGACCATAATTCACCTTAATTACCTCTGTAATGACCCTTTCTCCACATAGTCACATTCTGAGGCATAAGGAATTAGAAAGTCAACATTGTAGTTTGGGAGACTGCAATGCAGCCTATAAATCACATCCTAACTTGTTAAATCAAAAAGAAATTCTGTTGGCTAATGAAACCAGTAAGTTCAAGAGGATGAAGGACGATTCTGAATAAAGGGATTCAAATCTTGACTCCAGGGTGTGTGTTCATTTCTCTCCCTCAGCTCTACGTGATGTCACCTGTATTTTCCCTCATGGTACCAAAGATGGCCATTTCAGGACCACAACCTCTGTACAGGAACCAAGCCCTGTGAAGAAAGGAACTTTTTCCTGATAATCCCTACAGAAAACTTGAAGATGATCTTAAGTGACCTATCTTAAATCACTCACCCACCTCAAACAAATCGTCGGTGTATGGAAAAGTAACTCTGGGCAAGGTCCAGGTTTGAGCCTCTAGACTTTCCCTGCCCACCTGTCAATCCCACATAATCCTCACAAATCGGGAATAATGGAAGAGTGTTTCCTTACAGAGTTGTTAAACAGGCAGTGACAACTGTAACAAACCATGTCCACTACAATGACTAAAGCCACACGAGTGGATGTGGCAGCCCATGAAGAATGTGTGGGAGAGGGACTTCCCTGTTGGCGCAGTGGTTCTGCCTGCCAATGCAGGGGACACGGGCTCGAGCCCTGGTTGGGGAAGATCCCACATGCCGCAGAGCAGCTAAGCCCGTGCGCCACAACTACTGAGCCTGTGCTCTAGAGCCCGCGAGCCACAACTACTACAGCCTGTGTGCCTAGAGCCCGTGCTCCGCAACAAGAGAAGCCACCGCAAATGAGAAGCCCGCACCACAACAAAGAGTAGCCCCTGCTGGCGGCAACTACAGAAAGCCCGTGTGCAGCAACGAAGACCCAATGCAGCCAAAACATAAATTAAAAAAAAAAAAATAATGTGTGGGAGGAATAAAAGAGGGCTGAGGTTAGGAACCCGAGGGAAAAACACAATATTCAAAGGATGAGATGTGAAATAAATAGACATCCTTTAGGAAAATGCAGAAGATAAAGGAAGAAAGGCAGGACAGAGTGTTATCACAGATGCCAACAGAAGAGACAGTTTTAACAAAGAAACCATGATTTGTGAAACCTAGGAGAGAAAAAAAATTAATATCTTTAATCACAAAGAGCTCAGACACATTAATTTTTTAAAAAGAACACAAATAAAAAAATGAGCAAAAGATCAGAGCAGGCAGTTCACACACACACACACACACACACACACACACACAAAATTAAATTAAAATGATATGTGACTAGGTATTCATTTATCAAGGAAAACCAATGGAAACACTTTTGAGATATCGTTTTGGGCTTTTAAGATTGGCAAAATAAAAAGACTTGAAGACAAATTGAAACACTTTTGAGATATCGTTTTGGGCTTTTAAGATTGGCAAAATAAAAAGACTTGAAGACATCCGGCATTAGCAAAGAGGAAGGGAAATAAGCACCCAGGATGAATTGCTGGTTGTTCAAAGTGGGGCATCTTCTGGGAGAGCAATTTGTCAGAATTTAAAGGTACGTACTCTTTACAAAATCAGCTACGAAGTTACTATCATAAGTAAATTAAGCCTTGTTTTTTTTGTTTTTTAGAAAGGAAATAATCCAGAGATCATCTAAAATACGTTAAACTCAAAATATTGCTAACAGGTATGGAGGGGCACCCACCAATTAGAACGGACACAGGCTATAAACCACCCACGCACAACCATACTGGTGGGTCTCCACTGAAAATCCCATGAAGGGGAAAACCAGGAGGACAAAATGAGGTAGACATGTGGACATATGGGCTGCTTTGGAAAGTCCTCCAAAACATATTAATGAAAGTACAAGGTGCAGAGCCATGTGAATAGCATGGATTCAGGTTTTAAAGCCATAGCTGTGCAGATAAGTACCTAAAAACATTTTCTGGAGGAAAGCATAAGAAACTGATAGCAAGTGGTTGCCTTTGGTGAGAGGGACCATGTAAAAAGAGGTGGTAGGAGGTTGCAGGGGTGAGATTTCCAATTTCTGTTTTACGTCATTTAATGCTTTTTAATTTATTCAAGTGACAAATGATAATTGAGCAGGCCCCAATGTCAGGCACTGAACTAGGCACACGGGAAAAATACTAGAGGAGGGAAATAGAGCGGAGGGCTTTCAGCCTGCGTTCCTCAGCTAGACTGCCTGGCTGTGAATCGGCTTTGAATCCTGGCTGCACACTTAGAAGTTGGGAGACCACAGTTAAATGACTTAACCTCTCTCTCTCTGTTGCTTCATGTGTAGAATGTGGACTAGCAGTTCTTATTTCACAGAATTGCTATAAGAAGTAAATGAGATAACACATGTAAGGTGCTTAGCACCACGCCAGGCATTTAGTACATGTTCCTTAACTGTAAGTGCTCAAAAAAAAAGTGAGCCACAAGAGACACAGTCCCCGGCCTCAGATAACACCCAGTACAGTGGGTGGCTGAACTTCAGAGGAGGAGTTGGTTATTGGAAACGAGGGTCCAGAGAGTTGGATGAAACATGCAAGCAGATGCCGGAGCCATCCAGCAAGACAGGAGGGCTTGAGGGCCTTCTTGCCCTGAGGAGGAAGGAGTTGGGGGAAACGGAGCCTCAGGGCACCATGGGAAGATCCCAGGAGAGCCAGGATGCATTCAATGCAGGGAGATGTCCTACAAGAGTTGAAGACACTCTGGGAGCTGGGTCTGGAGCAGAAGGAAGGGTCTGAGAAGTTAGCTGAGGAAGCTCCAGAATGGAGCTAATCAGCTAGAACCGGAGGCCAGGAAGCATCCAGAGGATTGGGGAGGGGAGAGTGAGGCCACAGAAAGAGGTGTAAGGCTAAAGCAGGGGAGTGATGTATTAATAATTTTGTTCAAAGGAATTGCTGGATCACCCTTGTTTGGGCTGATAATTTTTTCTTTTATTTTTCTGTATTAAGTACCTGGAACTTCTGTGGTATCCTCAGAGGCTTCAGCCTACAAGAATCCTAAGGATGCATCCCTTTTGCTACACGTCCTGTGCCTAATGTTGGCAGTGGGAAGAAGGCCATGAGCCTTGGGGGTCAGCTGGCTTGTGGCCCAGTGATCCCTGGGCTATGCCCTTGCTTCTGAGCCTCCCTGGGTTTGATTTGTGCCCCTCACTCTGCATTTGCAGCTCATTCCAGTCTTCCCTGACTCCCAGGTGGCTGAGTAGGGGAACAGGCAGGGGCTACTTGGCCAATGGCAACATGAAGGGCTTACAAGGGAACCGTATTCTTTGAACAGAAGGCAAATGCTGGACTTCCCTTGTGGCACAGTGGTTAAGAATCCGCCTGCCAATGCAAGGGACACAGGTTCGATCCCTGGTCCGGAAAGCTCCCATATGCCGCGGAGCAACTGAGCCCGTGCCCCACAACTACTGAGCCTATGCTCTGGAGCCGCGAGCCACAGCTACTGAGCCCGTGTGCCACAGCTACGGGAGCCCGCGCACCTAGAGCCCGTGCTCCACAACAAAAGAAGCCACCGCAATGAGAAGCCCACGCACCGCAATGAAGAGCAGCCCCCGCTCGCCGCAACTAGAGAAAGCCCGTGTGCAGCAACGAAAATCCAATGCAGACAAAACTAAATAAAGAAAAAAAAATGATCCAGTTCAAATACTGTTTAAAAAAAAAAGAAGAAGAAGACAAATGCTAAATTGGTGGAAAACCTGCTCTCCTAGGGAAAAGGGTTGCCTCAGTTTCCCACCAGCACTTAACATTCAGTAAGTAAAGCCCTAAAAGTTTGTTAAAGGAGCAAACGGACAGCACCTCTGGGTTCTGCTTTAAGCTGCAAGTCGCAGCCTTTGAGGTAGGGGCTGGGAGTGGACAGAGGCTCTTCAGTGTGCCCCGCACTAATGACACTACCAGCTCCAAAAGGAGAACCAATTAAGTGGTCAGAAGTTGGAAAAAGTAAGGAATGAGATACTGGGCCCAGCTCCCGTTGACGCAAGATCTTTTCTTCCATAATCCATCCCATCTTCACCAAAACAATAAGTGCACTAATTAATCTTACATATTTTAGCCTACGTGATAGAGTTATTCACCTCATTTTTCCAAAAACTGTATTCTCCGATTACAATTTGAGTTTTCTTGCTTTCTTTTCTCACCTCTTCTGGTTCCTTTTTCATCTCCACTTGCACCCAGAGTTTGGTTTTTACCTTACTCTGATTTCTTGTTTCATAAAGGCCAAACCGTCTTACGTCTATTGAAGACAAAAAAGCAGGTATTTTCTGAAATGTTCTTTCCATCACTCTAGTAAATGATTTTCAGAGTTGGACTTTTTCTGCACATCTGAGTAATGCTTCTATTCCTTTTTGCTATAGAAATTTTCCCCAGGTCCCAAAGTTCCATTTTGTGTGTTTGGTTTGTGTGTGTGTGTGTGTGTGTGTGTTTACTCATCCTTGAATGGGCTTATTTATATTCCAACATGGCATTTGTAAGTAGTCATTCCTTAATTCAACAGGTACGAACTTTTCAAAAATTAATATTTGTTTGTCCTCTGGTGGGCAAGGTGTTTCAAAAACGGAATTACATATAAGGATTCAACTTCAAAGGGCCTCTGATTTATGAGAAGAGGTAAGATAGGTATAATAACTATAGTGCAAGGTAGAAAGCCAGGTGGGGGACATGGGTAGAGTTCATAATTTCTGCTTGTGGCCTTTTTCATAGATGATACAAAGTAAACAATGATGCTGAAATTGGGAAGGACTGACTCTGTTCACAGTTCAATGTTGTTCTAAGTCACAGCCATTAGGAATTAAGACCACTGAGGCTATTTCCAATTTATGTTACCTTTTTCTTCCTCGGTAAATATGGAAAAATACCAGCAAACACTAACGTGCCAAGGTTTCTATGATGCTATCAATCAATGAGCGTAAGGAATTTTACATTCTGTTACAGTGTTTGTTACAAAATAACTACATGCCATCATAAATCACTGTTGTCGCTCAAAGAAGCCTCAAGAATATTACCAAATGTCAGTGGAAAATAAACGAGATGTTTTCCTTGGGTTGAATAATTTCTCAAAATGTTTTATTTTCCAGTGATGAAAACATGTAACATGTAATAGATACATTAATCAATTGCCTCGATTATATTCTTTTGTGAAAAGGGAATTTGACAAAACGTCATTACAGGAAACTTACATTTTAAGCATAGTTTTTTTTTTTTTAATTTTTATTTATTTATTTTTGGCTGCTTTGGGTCTTCGTTGCGCGGGCTTTCTCTAGTTGCGGCGAGTGGGGGCTACTCTTCAATGCAGTGCACAGGCTTCTCACTGCCGCGGCTTCTCTTGTTGCGGAGCACGAGCTCTAGGTGCACAGGCTTCAGTAGTTGTGGCGTGCGGGCTTCAGTAGTTGTGGCACGCGGACTCAGTAGTTGTGGTTTGTGGGTTCTGGAGCGCAGGCTCAGTATTTGTGGTGCACGGGCTTAGTTGCTCCGCAGCATGTGGGATCTTCCCGGAACAGGGCTCGAACCCGTGTCCCCTGCATTGGCAGGCGGATTCTTAACCACTGCGCCACCAGGGAAGTCCCTAAGCATAGTTTTTAACTTTTTTTCCCCTAATTATAGTTTTAATCTTTTTTTTCCCTAAGTGCACCAACTGCTTTTTAAATTTAATTTTTTTAAAAAACGGGGATTTAAAATACTATTTTAATTTTGAATTAAAAACTCAGATTATGACCAATGATAGTTTTAAGCTTATCTAATTAATATGTGATTTAAAAATAGATAGAAAAGAGTATAACTTCCAAACCCCTAGAGGGGGTGTCCACCTCACAGATCCTTATCTGGATAAATGCTGTAACAAAGGCAAGGAGACGCTAGGTGGCTCCATGATTTTTAAATAAAATTAAAGTCCGCAAAAGATAATGCATAGTCAAGGAACAAAATATCTCTACTGGGCTGAACCTTTAACCCAAACAAGAAACAATAATCTTCAATCATGGTCTCTCACTCAGGATAATTTGGAGTATAGGGTTAAGAGTTAAACTAAAACAAAACAAAACAAAAACAAACTTTCAGGACTGCAAAGTATATATGGGTAAGCAATTTGCTAAAAAATAAGGGAAGGCATTATATTATATTCTTAAGGACATCAATTACTAAGGGGGAGATGGTTTCAAATTTTTCCTAATTTATTGCCATCTAGTTTGCCAGCTCTTCTTGTGGACTTTCTCTTTTTAGTTTAAATTTTAAATTTACAAAAAAATATTAAATTGGGGCATTATAACTTATTAAAAATTGTTTTCCTTCCTTATAGCTGTCACCCTTATTAACATCGCAAGAGAAATAGCAAAACAAAACAGCTTCGTTTGGGTTATTTGGGAAGGAAAACAAAAGCACGGTGCTTATCTAAACTAGGAAACCTAACTCAAAATACGACTAAGGCAAACACTATTCCATTCTATATCATCTGCGAGGAGATTGAAAGAAATTGCGTGACAAGAATTCCTTTCCGGTTTCACAAAAGACGAGAAAAATGTTACATCTGAAGTGTGATTTGCATTTTAGAACCAAAATTTGCTCGTTAGATGTTTCTGGATTTCATTTTTTACGAAGTGAGGTAGCAGAAGACGATCATTTTCCTGAAAGTATATAACTAACTTTGTCCTGAAAATAAATGCGGGGTGGTGGAGGGGAGGGGTTTCCGAATTATTAAATATTCTGAACTGTCAGTCTGCAATTGGCTAATAGAAAAAAATCTTTTCCCCCACCCTCTCCCTTAAACGAGAATCTCAGACCGGTCACTTCTTAAGAGCATATTTAGGAATCGTTTTAATTGTAAAAGAAACAGTTTTCTTATCGTTGTTCGGGGCCAGTAAGTAACGATCGCGTGGCACGTGGGGTCCACACAGTACTTCACTGGTTTTGTTTGTTTTTCCAGGCAGGAGCCGCATTTGAAAACTTACAAAAGTAGAGGGCAAGTCTTCTACCTAAATGAGCGCTTCTTGCACAGTTTAAATTACAGTTGGCTTTAAAATGCTAATTCCGAACCCCCTTATTTCAATGTCTTTGAAAACGTTCACCCTTCTGTTTTGAAAGACAACAAATCACACCAAAAGACTGCGCAAACGTGACCTAAATGAACATGTTTCCCGAATGTGAACGAACCTATCGTGATGTTTAGAGACGTGGTTAGAGAAATTAAAAACCGATTTCAGTCCCTCCCTTTCAGAATTCCCCAGGAGAAGGGATATCTTTCGTATACCCCAAAGACTTGTAAATCACGTCTATTATTTTCGACTGTGAGCCGATCGGTCGAGACCGGACGTGAATCCGGCAACTCGATGACAAAAGGTGTAGCTCCAGGTCGAAATACCAAAGGGGGCTAGGCAGGTGGCCTGAGCGGCCACCCAGAGTTAACTTACAGACTTTTTAGAAAACAGTAGTACCGTCTCGGGTGATCTCTTTGTTTTGATATTCGTTATTTTATTTCGTTATTGTGCTGAGGACACGGTGGTTAGGAACGGGGAGCGCCTCGCTCGAATCCTGCAGGCGCCAGCCTCCCCCGGTTCCCCTGGCCCCCGGGGCTCCCCTGGCCCGGCGAGGAGGGGCTGCAGGGGCGGGGCGGGGCGGGGCGCGGCGGGCGGGGCGGGCGGCGCGAGGTTTCCGCGCGCTCGGCCGGGACGCGCGGGCAGGTGGGGCGTGGCGGGGGCGTGGAGAGCCGCGGCCCGCGGGCCGCCGCCCAGCCCCGGGACCTGCCCGGGAGGAGTCGCGCCGCCGACGGTTATAAGAAGCCAGCCTGTCGGCGCTCCGCGCGCACCCTCCCCCGCCCAGAACACCGGTCGCCCGGCCAGGGCCGAGGCGGGGCCGCAGGGTTGGCCCCCAAAGGGATGCTCTCGCCCGAGCGGCGAGATCAGCCCCGCTCGCCCCTCGCCGCCGCCGCCGCGCCGCACCCGCCGACGGTCGCCGACATGGCTCTCTACTGCGGCGACAACTTCGGCGTGTACTCGCAGCCCGGCCTGTCCCCGGGCGCCGCCGCCCCGGGCGCCCCCCCGGCCGCCCGGGCGCCCTACGGTCTGGCCGACTATGCCGCGCCGCCGGCCGCAGCCGCCAACCCCTACCTGTGGCTCAACGGGCCGGCCGTGGGCGGTCCCCCTGCCGCCGCCGCGTACCTGGGCGCCCCGCCGCCGCCGCCGCCCCCCGGGGGC
>NW_021703775.1:12491096-12495772 GCF_005190385.1 Monodon monoceros
GGGCGCGCCCGGGCCCTTCCTGCAGCCGCCGACCGCCGCCGGCACCTTCGCCTGCGCGCAGCGGCCCTTCGCGCAGCCCGCGGCCGCAGCGCCCGCCTCGCCCGCTGGGCCCGCAGCGCCCGGGGAGCTGAGCTGGCTGTCCATGGCCAACCGCGAGGACCTGATGAAGATGGTGCGGCCGCCCTACTCGTACTCGGCGCTCATCGCCATGGCCATCCAGAGCGCGCCCGAGCGCAAGCTCACGCTCAGCCATATCTACCAGTTCGTGGCCGACAGCTTCCCCTTCTACCAGCGCAGCAAGGCCGGCTGGCAGAACTCCATCCGCCACAACCTGTCGCTCAACGACTGCTTCAAGAAGGTGCCCCGCGACGAGGACGACCCAGGTGAGGGCGGACAGGTGCTTCCCGGCCGGTCCCTTACCCCACCCCCCACCCCCAACTCACACACGCGCAGAGACTGGCCAGTTAGGGTTAAAGGTAAAGAACCTGAATCCTCAAGCAGAGAGCCGCCCCTGGGTGATGTTCCTCAGGCCGTTGGAAGGGCCGGTCGAGTTGCAGGGAGGTGGATTAGGAATAAGAACACGGGTGGGCTCTCAGATAAGGGATGGCTGTAAAGATTCAGATGAGCTGAGAATCCCATTACATTTCACGAGAGAGGTGGGGAGAGACCGGGAGTTGGAACACGCTGTCCGTAGATGTACTTCCTCCTGTCTCGGGTTCCAGAGAGACTCACTGTGCCCTTCGTGGGACACGTACTGTCCCTACCTTAAGACATGATTCGAGGATGGTGGCACGGGCATCGCGAGACGGGGGGTCGAGGGATCAGGGAGCTTGAGCTGGGTCCTGCAGATTGTGGTTTGGGAACCTTATGTATTTAGAAATGTAAAAATGAAAACCCCAAGTTTGCTTCGTTCGGATCTAACCCCCGGGGGTGAGGAGGGCTGGGTTACCATGGCGTGTTAGTGGTTTCCCTCTTTCCTGAGGAGTGAGGTGGAGAAAAGCTCAAAAATGAAACAGAATCTTACCTGAGGTTTTCAGAAGGAGCCCAGGACTAGGGGTGTGAGGGGAGAGTCGTGATAGGAAAAAGGGAAGAGAAAACTGTTTCAGTTGCCCTCTACAGAGATCCAGGATTTTGTGTAAATTATGTGAATGCCCTGGAGTATTTGTACCTAAAGTCATTCTCGAGCAGTGCTTTCCAATTGAAATACAGTACAACCCACACGTGGCTGTGAATTGTCTTGTAGCCACGTGAAAAAAGTGAAAAGAAGCTGGTGAAAATGTTTTTTAATTTCATTTCGACATAGAACAAATATAAAAAATTATCAGTGAGCTACTTTCCATTATTCTTTTGGTACTAAGTCTTCAAACTCCTATGTGTGTGTTTGACACCACATCTCACTTGGGACTAACCGCTTTTCAAGTGCTTAGCAGCCACGTTTGGCTAGTGGTTACTGTACTGGACAGAGCATGCAGTTCTAGAAGATAACATCTTCCAGATCTGGCTTCTCAATCACCTGAGATGATCATGTCAATTGTCATGTATACTCCTCGACTTTCTAAAAAGGTCGAGGATCTCTAGCCAGTGTCTTATCGAAGCTTTTGGTACCAGGAACTTCCCTGGAGGGCCAGTGGTTAAGACTCCGAGCTTCCACTGCAGGGGTACAGGTTTGATCCCTGATCCAGGGAACTCAGATCCAGCATGCCACGCGGCATGCCCGCCCCCCCCAAAAAAAAAAAAAAAAGAAAAAAGCTTTTGGTACCAAGGTAGATATGTGAATAAGTTTTTTTCCTGCAACTACTTGCAGAAAATGTGTAGGTGGAGGTAATGGATATGGGGGAGTGTGTGCTAGTAGTTAAGAATGCTGAGTCTAGAGCCAGCCTGCTTAAATCCTGGCCCTACCTACCGTTGCTAACTGGAAAGACGGCAGGTTGCTAACCAATCTGCACCTCAGTTTTCCCATCTGAAAAATGGAGGCCATAATACTGCCTGTCTCCAAAGAGCTGTGAGGAGTAACTGAAGTTATCCATGCAGAGAATTCACTACAGGATAAGCGCTTTACAGTATTTGCAAATGCCAAAGATTCTTTTTACCAGAAGTGAAAAAAGCTGTTGGGAGATAAAATCCTCCAAGACGATAGATCTTTTTTACTTCCATTGTGCTCAAAAGGGAGGGAAATTTTCTAAGCAGAAGACTAGCATTGCATGCATTAAATGGGGCCCTGATCTCTGAGATTGGCCTGGTGGAGGAAGAGCTTCGAAGAGATGCAGGGGTGCCTCCTGCCCTAGGCAAGGAAGGGGTGTGGAGCCTCCTTGTACTCCAAATATATGCCATCCAAGGCATTGTTCAACCAGTCAGTTCCCCAGTAATAACCTGATTTTGTTCGGCAAGGCAGAGGGTTGGGTATTGGAGGTTGCCTTTTTCCAATGGAGTATTTTTTGGGGGGCAAGTATTGCTCCCTTTCAGCAAGTGGTAACAGATACTGTTTCTTCACTCACTCACTATGGTGTGGCTACTTTGCGGAGATCTATCATTTAACCCTCACAGCCAACCTGTGAGGTGTACTGTTCTTATCCCTATCTCTACAGATAAATGAGGCTCAGTTAGTGCCATCTCCCACAAAAGGATGCATTTGAACAGCAGACTGGTTTGAGCATCTCTGTCGGAGTTTCACGAGAGCCTGCCCACCAGCCCCCTATCACATGCGAAGCTTGAGTACATGAGCCTGAACCGCGTCCTCCCCTAACTCAGCTTTCTTTCTCATCTCCATAGGGAAAGGTAATTACTGGACCCTGGATCCAAACTGTGAGAAAATGTTTGACAATGGGAACTTCCGTCGGAAGCGAAAGCGCCGCTCGGAAGCCAGCAGCACCCCTACGGTGGCCGTGGGGACCTCGAAAACAGAAGAAGGGCTCTCCCCAGGACTGGGGTCTGGAGTGGGTGGGAAGCCAGAAGGAGACAGCTCCCCGGCGTTGCTGAGGCCCTCTCAGTCCCCAGAGCCTCCTGAGGGCACCAAGAGTACCGCCTCCTCCCCAGGAGGGTCCGTGCTCTCCTCCACCCCTTGCCTGAACAGCTTCTTCAGCAGCCTTAGCACGCTAAGTGTTAACAGCAGTGGGAGCACCCAGCGAGTGCTCCCCGGTGGCCGCCCCCTAGGGATCCAGGGGACCCAAATGCCCTCGGGCGGCGCGTTCCCCCCCAGCTCAGTCCCGGAGGCCTCGCCAGACACCTCGCAGCTGAGTCACAGCACCAGCAATGGCAGCAGCCAGAGGCCTTCCTACTACAGCCCCTTCCCTGCCAGCACCAGCGGGGGACCAAGCAGCCCCTTCAGTACCCCTTTCTACAACTTCAGCATGGTCAACAGCCTCATCTACCCCCGGGAGGGCTCCGAGATATAGACCCCCCGCTTCCCAGACTTGACTATGGACACCTGAAATCGTGTGGAAAATGCAGATTCCAAGGCAGTAGGTCTGGGGCAAGAACTGAGACTCCGCATTTCTCCGAAGCTCCCGGCTGAGCTTGCGGTCCACTGACCACACTTGGAGTAGCGTGGATGCAGTAGGTAACTGTTTCTACAACCCGGCAAACTTTGACAGGTTTCTCTGGAGAGAAATCCAGCTCACTCTGTTCTGGGATCATACCCGTGAGCCCTGTGAGGGCATGGACCATGTGTGTTTGTTCATCACTGTATGTCAGGGTCACAAGCTCAAATGGGTCCAGGGACCGGCTACAAAAACAAGTGAATTAAGTTATTGGGTCGGAAAAAGATAACAGTTGGCACTGGAAGCAGTTGGGAGTGGTTGGGACCTTCGAGCTGAAGGCTGCTGTGGGCAGCTGGTTATCTCCTGCTTGACAGCATTCTGAGTTTTCTAGAAAAGTCAGAGACCTGGATTTTTTTTTTTAATTTTTTTTTTTAATGAATTTATTTATTTTTATTTTTGGCTGCGTTGGGTCTTCATTGCTTCACGCAGGCTTTCTCTAGTTGTGGCGAGCAGGGGCTACTCTTCGTTACGGTGCGTGGGCTTCTCATTGCGGTGGTTTCTCTTGTTGCGGAGCACAGGCTCTAGGTGTGCGGGCTTCAGTAGTTGTGGCTCGCGGGCTCAGTAGTTGAAGCTCGCGGGCACTAGAGCACAGGCTCGGTAGTTGTGGAGCACGGGCTTAGTTGCTCCGTGGCATGTGGGATCCTCCCGGACCAGGGCCCGAACCTGCGTCCCCTGCATTGGCAGGCAGATTCCCAACCACTGCGTCACCAGGGAAGCCCAGAGACCTGGATTTTTATAGGAAACCTCCATTTGTCTTTTTTGTGGCTATTGAGAGTTTTTCGAATACTGTGCTAGGAAGCGCCACAAATCCTTGAGCTCTACGCAGCTCACAAATCACCTCTGTTTATGCTCAGTGTCAGGTACATGGCAGATACTAATAGCAATAGAACCGCCCAAGCACACCCTGTGTGCCAGGCACTGTTCTAGATACTTGACATATATTAGCTCGTTTAATCCTCACAACAACCTTGGGAGAGAGGTATTGTTACTCCCCCTCATTTTCTGTATGAGGGCAGTGAACTGCCAAGAAGTTAGTTAACTTGCCCAAGGCCATACAGATAGTAAGTCATGGACCCAGGATCCAGTTTTGGCCGTGTGTGTGTGTGTGTGTGTGTGTGTGTGTGTGTGTGTGTGTGTGTG
>NW_021703775.1:12495782-12533346 GCF_005190385.1 Monodon monoceros
GTGTGTGTGTGTGTGTGTGTGTGTGTGTGTGTGTGTGTGTGTGTGTGTGTGTGTTTTGTTTTTTAGGGTTTTTTGTTTTGTTTTGTTGTTTTTTGACCTCACTGTGTGGCTTGCAGTACCTCTGTCCCCCGACCAGGGATTGAACCCAGGCCACGGCAGTGACAGTGCCAAATGCTAACCACTAGGCCACCAGGGAACTCTCACCAGGATCCAGTTTTAAGGCGGTCTGGCTCCAGAGTCAGTGCTTGTAAGCTTTGTGTTCTAGTGTGTTCTAGTTCCTGAAAAGCAAAGGCACCAACATGCATAGGCAGACATGGTGTCTAAAGAGTAGGAATGAGCTAGGTTTCATCTGACCAAAGATTCTGGTTGAAATCAGTATCACTTGAGACATTCTGAGCAGCGAGGTTGGACACGAGCTCTGTCTTACTTCTGCTGCCATATTTCTGAGGTTTGGGGTGACCATCCTAATTAATTGGCATCCTATCCGTTTTAGCATTTGTCCTGGATTTTTCGTCTTTGAAACAAAGTTTTCGAATTTTATTAAAAGTAGTTTTTAAATGGAATTTTTATAAGTTTTTAAAATAAGACATTTGTGGTCAAAAAAATTTTTTATGTAATTTATTTTTAACATTCCCTTCTACTCCTCAAGAGGTATCTTCCTTTAAATAGTTTTTTATGGTCACCCTCCTGGTGCCCAACAGCATGTCTGTACATGGCAGACATGCAGCCACTGTTTGAACTTATCCAGAAAGTGTGAATTAACATGCAGGTAGTTGGTGATTTTATTGGAATAGCGATGTATTAAGATGAAGATAATGTCCTATGAATTGTTTTTTTGACCATGTTGTTTGGTCTTTGATGGGAGCGTTGCTGGTTCGGGATTTTAATTTTTTTAGAAAAAGGAACACAAATTCATTGGAAAAATTTTTTTAACTTTCCCCTGTGTATTCTTTTTTGAGACTCTCACAGTGTTACTGTTAAATTTGAATTTTGAAATATACATACAGAAAATTATTTTTTGAAAAGTCTATTGCGGTATAAATAACATCACCATTACTTTGTAAATATTATGCAGGAGGACAACCAAAGAGACTACCTACCGCCGTATTGTGTGTACAGAAAAACGCTTTCTATAGATATTTTTCTATGTGAAAAACTGTATGGACTTTTATAAATACTGTTTCTAACACAATTCTATATTTGTAAATTAATTTATAATGTGAACTGGGACAAAGTTTTTTTTCCCCAAAAAAGCACACCGCATGCTGGAAATCACATGAAATAAACTTTAAGTGGGATGACTTATGGCTACTTTTTAGGCATTACTGTTTTTCTGTCTTTAACTTCTTTCTCCTAAAGGAATAGAGCTATAAGTGGCATGGCATGGAGGCTGCTACAGGGATTTTTGTGTGTTGAGAGAGCGAGCGATTGATTTTTTTTTTTTTAATTGGATTTGTTCCACCTACACACATCCTAAAGGGTTGGAATGAAACAGTTCTGGAGGATCTCTAGGCATATGAGCATTTTATTTATTTTTAACAGAGTAACGGTTCTGTCATTTAGTTTAAACTAAGTTTCAGTGCACCAGATAATTTGTGTTCCAGAAAGAAATGGTGCTGTAAGGCCCCACGAGCTGGCAGCGCTCCTCAGGGGAAGCTCTGGCTTTGCCTGTTGTGGTCCTCAAGGGGGCCATGGGCAGCTCATCGTTTCCAAGGAAATTGCTAGGAAACTTGAACTTGGCCCCAGCTAGAAGAAACCTGAAAGATAAGGTTTCTAGCCTAGGGTTTCATCAGCACTATAGATATTTGGAGAGGGATAACCCATTGTAGAGGTTGCCCTGTACATCACAGAATGTTTAGTAGCATCTCTAGTCTCTACCCATTAGATACCAGAAGCACTCCCCCTTCCTCCCCGCCCCCTCCCCCCCCAGGACCTGGCCATGTGTGACAACCAAAAGTTTCTCCAGACATTGACAAATGTCCCCTGGGGGGCAAAATTAGACCTGGATGAGAACCACTGATCTAGACCAACACCCACAATTGGCCAGGGAGGAAATGGAGACCCCTCACTACCCCACACAAAGTCCTAGGCTCTAGGGCTAGCAGAGGAGCCCTGAATGAATGAGGCCTCTGGGCTCTGGTACAGGACAGTTTCTGTCCTATGAAACGGCTTTTCTCTTCAATGAGTTGTGAGTAGAAGCAGCCCAACGACTGTGGCATTTCTCAGAACAGATCTACCTGTTTGCCAGTCGCATTGGAGGTAGACTCGCCATATTTTAGTTGCTTGTTGTACATGCTTATGGTAGCTTCCTTCGTGGCATCTATATCTATTAATAGAGACCTCGGCTGGGAATAATTCTGACCAAACAAAATTAAACTATCTGGGTTATTATTATTTGATAGGGATGGTGGTGTGGAGAACAGACTTTTAAGGATTTTTTGGAAAGAAAGATACATTAAAAGAATGTGATTAACCTGTATTTGGAAGCATCTAAATCTGGGTGTTTGATAGCTATGAAATGCCAGAACGATGGCATTTATGAGAACAAAGGCGAAGAGGAGAATCCACTTCTGATCTCCCAGACAACCGCAAAGGGCAGCAGGGTGGCTCAGTCCCCCGAGCTGAGCCGGGGACCAAAGAAGCTGTGCCCAGGGCAGGTCTCCATCCGGGAACTGCCTCCTGCTGGGCCTGGGATTAAAGGGAAAGAGACGGAGCTGCCTGTGCCTGTGATGTTTCCAGGTCAAAGTCTGCACTGGCATCCAATTGACACCCATTTCCTGCATCTGTGACATTTTCTGCCTGGGAACCAGGTCAGGAATTCTGGACCTGAGCTAGATTTCACTTTCCGTTGTTCGGGACAATACAGAGAAGAAGACGTCCCCCTCCATCCCCATGTAGTTTAGCGCCCTTCTTTCTCTGGGGTTCTCCCAGAGTCTAGGTCCTGGTGTCAAGTTGCAGCCCAGGCTGAGGACCTTTGGGCACATGTATAACTTAAAGCATCTGCCTTTCGACCTTCTAGGACCTGGTGTACCTTTTAGAATAAGACAGGGGTAAAGGAGAATTTGAAAAACTAATAAGCAGGTTTCAGGTTTCCTTCTTGATACTTTTACATCCTTTATCTTCTTGAGCTTACTGGGAAAAGGCAGCCGGGGAGCCCAGAGGCTTTGAAAACTGGGCACCTTTGCCCCCTTAACTCCTCCCCCAGCTCCCCAGGGCTCTCCAGGCAAAATGGGCCAAGCTTTGGTGCCCCAATGCCCCCCCCCACACACCCCGGAAGAAGGAACATCACTGAACTTCAGAGGAAACTCCCACACTGTGCTTCTCTACCTCTCTGAGACTTACTAGAACTTGGAAAGAGCCTAAATCTTCAGGATCTAAATGGTTTTTTAATCTTCTTGTGCTGCTCTAGTAGATAAAACCTTGAGGTTTTTCATGAAAAAGAAATCCGTGGTGGTTTCCTGAGGCAGGGATTTGCTGGTTTCTGGGGTAGAGACCTGGGGGCCTGTGGCCTTGCCTTTTGTCATGGAAAGCAGTCAGCTGTGCTTGTGGCTGGGTGGCTGGCACCGCTGGAAGAAGAAGGAATTTCCTGTCAGGTTTGAAAACAAAAAAAGGTCAAAAAAGACCTGATACCTACAGAATTCCTCCCTACCTTTTTATTCATGATGTTGGGGGATCATTGCCAAAACCCTGGGAGGCCTGGAGAACAGTCCTTTATCATTTTAAAAAAGGTAAACATTACAATAATAATAACTCTCTTATTAGGTGCCAAGCACAGTCCTAAAATATATATATATTAAATTTAAAAAAACAACTCTATGAAGTGGATACTGTCACTCATTTCACCAATGAGAATACTGAGACCCAGGAAGTTTGTATAACTAAGCCAAGGTCAAAAATCTAAGTGGTTGCTGCAGGTAAGTGGTTGAACTGAGATTCAAAATCAGGCCATCTGATGTCACAGCCTACCTGCCCTTAACCTACTATAATGCCGCTCTATTTTGAAGATGAGAAACAGAGAGGTTAAGTGACTTGCCCAAGGCCACACAGCTTGCTGGTTGCAGATTTGGGCTTAGAACCCAGGCTCCTGCCCTGCCACCCACTCCCTTCTTCTCTTCAGGCACTTCATTTGTAAACTCCATGAGGTTGGTTTTTGTGTCCAGGGCTCCTTTTCAGGGATACAGGAAGGTAAACAGAGAGAAGTCACTTTTCCTTGACATGTCCTCCTTTGCAGGATCAGCCAGCAGCCAGATCAGAGGCCCAGATCTCAGGCTCTGAAGCGGCCGAGGGAAGCCAGATGTTGGAGGTGCTGATTTGGAACCTTGGACTTTGAACATAAATCTGGAAATGTATCCACTGACTCAGCAAATCCCTTTGGGCAGCAGGCCCTGTGCTAGGCATTGAGGATACTAAGATGACTAGACCCACTCAGATCCTTAGCAAGCATGGTAGGGCCTAGAACAGATGTACACAGGGTAGGGAAGATCCACAGGAAGGGACTGAGCTTCCCTCACGCAGCTGCCAGCCTCCTCCAAGGGAGACAGAATGACTTCACCTCTGGGAAGAGCAGTGGGCAATTTCCCTGTCCTGGGCTGAGAAGCTGCAGCCCTGCCACTGTCTCCTTCACCCCATGTCTCCCCTGTGCTCCTGCTGGGAGGAGACAATACCAGGGCCTTATTCAAAACCGTGGTGCTTCTGGACTGACAGAAGGGACCGAGCAACCATGGTCAAGCGGTCAAAGGGAGTTCCCTTCAAGGCCTCAGGCCTTGGTGCACGACTACAGTCAGTTCCACTACACCGTTGCCCTTCCAGCCCTGGGCGCTTTCCAGCCACACCAACAAGCATCAAGACTTGCGGCCCCAACTCCACCGCACTTCAAAGGAGCTTCGAGGGACTTCCCTGGCTGTCCAGTGGTTAAGACTCCGTGCTTCCACTACAGGGGATGAAGTTTCGATCCCTGGTCAGGAAACTAAGATCCCGCAAGCCGAGATGCGGCTATAAAACCAAAACAATACAAATAAGCAAACAAAAGGAGGTTCGAGGCTGCAAGCATGCTGGGGTCCCCTCCTCCCCAGTTTACTCTCTCGAAAGGCATTAACCAAACCACAGTGCAGGGATGCCTCTGCTCCAGATTGGGATCAGCAAGTGGGGCATTACCAAGCACAAGGATCTCTTCCCTCTCAGCCCCAAAGATGATGCCAACTCACCCTATCACATCACTCTCACCTCCAACTGCCCCCACCTGGGCTGACCCATAGGCACTGTGACCGTGGCCCCTTTGTACAAACTCCCTGGGTGGGCCTCTGTCTTCTGGATAAAATGGATAATAGCGGTATCTCCTTCACAGGACTGTTGAGAGGGTTAATGCATCTATTTTATATTGAATCTGTATGTTTGCCCAACAGTAACATCCGGAAGGGCCTCAGCATCCACTCACAGAACCTCCACTTGTTTCTTCTCAGAAGGTCTGAGGTCAGTGTCATCATTTGTTTGCCCCACAGTCTTGGAGAGTGAGTATTATTAGCCTCATATTACAGAAAGGAAAAAGCAGAGTAGGATGGGCTTCCCTCGTGGCACAACGGTTAAGAATCCGCATGCCAATGCAGGGGACACGGGTTCAAGCCCTGGTCCGGGAAGATCCCACGTGCCACGGAGCAACTAAGCCCGCGTGCCACAACTGCTGAAGCGCGTGCACCTAGAGCCTGTGCTCCGCAACAAGAGAAGCCCACGCACCACAATGAAGAGTAGCCCACGCACCACAATGAAGAGTAGCCCCCACCCGCCGCAACCTAGAGAAAGCCCGCGCACAGCAACGAAGACCCAACGCATCCAAAAATAAAAATAAATACATTTATAAAAAGAAAACAAAAAAACAGAGTAGGAATCTTGGCAAACAGCTGGCTGCCAGGAGCCACGGAGATCTCATAGGAAAGGGAAGTTCACTCATTCATGGCCTCCAGTGAGCGAGTGAGTCACTTAGTAAATGTACCAAACACCTACTAACTTTTATTTTGCTTCCTGTTTCCCTCGCACCCCACCTCCAAGCCTGAAACGAGGACTGTTGGCTCCAGAATCCAAAATTAGTCTGCAGCCCACGACTTCTCACTGGTTCCTCTGCCATCACCACACCTCCCACCTGGAGGCCTCCCAGCCCTGACTCCTGACTCCCTGCTGTGCACGCTACCTCCATCCCTACCTTTCCAAGCTCATTCTCCATTTGGAGCCCAGAGTAATCTTTTAAACAACAGATATGATGATACTGCTTTCCTGCTTAGAACCTTTTGATAACCTCTATTACTAGCAAACTCCAAAGTTCTTTTGTGCCCTGCATGAACTAGCTCCTGCCCTTACTCATGTAACCCCCGCTCTACTTGGCTCCAGACACTTACAGCTCTGCAGCCCCTCAAGCATTCCAAACTCTTCTGTTTTAGGGTCTTTGCAGTTATTTCCTCTACCATGAGAGCTCAATTCCCCAGACCTTTTTTCTTTCTTTTTTTTTTTGGTCGCACTGTGCGGCATGCAGAATCTTAGTTCCCTGACCAGGGATCGAACCCCTGTAATGGAGGCATGGAATCTTAACCACTGGACCATCAGGGAGGTCCTTCCCCAGATCTTTTCAGGCTTCCACTCAGAGGTCCACCTCCGGAGCAGCTGTCCTTTGAGCATCGTAACCCTTCCCATTTCCATCAAGTCCCCTTGGAAGTCCTTTATAAATTGTTCTTCCCACCGTAACTAAACCCCATTCATGTCTGTCTCCTCCTATTTTACTTATTTTTTTTAATTTTTATTTTTTGGCCGTGCCACGTGGCATGTGGGATCTTAGTTCCCCAGGGATCGAACCCAAGCCCCCTGCAGTGGAAGCGTGGAGTCAACCACTGGACCACCAAGGAAGTCCCTCCTCCTATTTTAAAGTGAAATAATTATCTTATTGATCTTAAAAGAAAAGTACATTTCCCCCCCTCCCTGTGTGAGGAAACTGAGGCACAGAGCATCCCTTTCCACAAGAGTTTCATTGATGATACACCTCATTTGCCCGTCTGTGGTACCACTTAGTCCGTACAGTAGAAAATTTCTCTTTCTCCTCCAGTCTTAAGTGGGCAAAACCCCAGGAATTTTTGCTATGTTTAGCCTGGATTTAGCACTCAGCCGTCCTCCTCTCCCACACATCACTTCCCCCTTTCTGCGTTCATACCTCCCCTGTGTTCTCCCGGAGACGTAAGTCTCAGCCAAACACCTGGAGTCTTTGATCATCAACCCATCAGCTACCTCCCAGCACTCATTTCAGCGACAAGACTTTCAAGTTCTCCCCCTTTACTAGGTCTGGGAAAGGAAGAAAAAAAAAACCACCCGTAGCAGCTGTTACACTGCACCTTTCTTTGCGTACTGGTGGTAAGTGCCAAGGAATTGCTGCTTCAGCAAAGATTTTAAAAAACCTTCCTTCAATGGGATTAACTTCCGGGCAGCCGATAATGGCTGCCACACAGCGTCGCAATGTCAGCCACAGAACCCCAGCCTCTTCTACTGCCTTTCCAGGCTGTGTGCCGGATGTCCTGCTGTTTCCAATTTCTTGATTCAGGAACTACGGAGAACATACACATCTTAATAATGGGATTATTGCCATTGCCAAAGTAGTAGTGGGGCTGGCACTTGTGAGGCAATGATCCTCTTTTCCAGCATCTTACATGCTCAGATTCCTCCAAAAGGGCAGCATCACAATTCATCCTGGTGCTCCCAAATGCAGTGACCCTTCATTTGCTCAGCAGTTTTTACTAACCACTTTCTATACCTACTCAAGAGACCTGGCTAAAATCAAGGTCCCTATAAGGCTGGTGCTTTCATTCTAGGGGAGGAGGGAAAGAAAAGAAGGGGTAAGAGCAGGGTCAAAGTGCTTTGATGGGAGAAATGTGGGGTGCTGTAGGAACTTCTGGGAGAGGCCGCACCCCTCACCTGAGTAGGAGCTGGCGAGGTGAAGAGGGAAGGGAGGGAGGGAAGATGTATGGACAGGAGGAGGCTGTGGCAGCAGAATGGAGGTCTGGAAACCAGAAGCCATGGTTCTTATGGGAACTGAAAGAAGCTGCCCTCAGAGGCAGGTCACATACAGCAGAGTTTTAGGCAGGCAGGGCAGTGGAGTGGGTGGAAGCCTGCGTCGATAGAATAGAACTGGGCAGAATAGAAGAGAAATGAATCAGATTTGTATTTCAAAGCAACTTCTTTGTAGATAATCTTTTGGAAGGACAAGATCTTCTTAGAGAGACCTCTCTGGAAGCTACTGTAGCAAGCAAGAAGTGATGGGAATCTGAAATAAGGTTGGGATAATGAGGAAGAAGACAATGGGAGGTTTGAGGGACATGTAGGATATAGGAAGGTAGACTTTGGGATTTCCAGAAACTGGTGGTCGAGGGAGAAGCATGACTCCAAGATGACATCAGGGTTCTGCCTGAGGTCGTGGGGTGAAAGGTGGTGCCATTCACCAGATCAGGACACTCCAGAAGAGGGGAGACTGTCTGAGAGTCACCCAGGAGGAACTTTCCAGCAGGAGCTGGAGTCTGTAGATTAATTAGGAAGGAGGACCAGGCTAGCTGTGTAAATCTGAGAGGTATCAGAATGTGGATGAGAGATTTAATTTAGTCACTTAACAAATATTTCTTAGCAGCTACTTTGTGCCAAGCCCTGTGCCGTGGGCTGGAGATACAATGGTGAGTATAATAGACTTGTTCCCTTGTCTCTTGGATTTCATAGTCTAGTGGGAGAGGAAATAATCTTGCTAATGAATATGTAATTACAAAGTGGCCTGAGTGCTGTGAAGGGGCAGGGTGGAGTTCTGTGAGAATAAAAGGAAGGATAGTAATCAAGCCTGAGGCACCAGAAAAGGTTTTCCTGAGGGCATGAGGCTTGAATGGAGATCTGAGATAGTGGGCGGGAGTGGACCAGGTGAAAGGAACGAAAGCACATTCCAGACAGAGGGAGCAGAACTTACAAAGTCTCTGTGGCCAAGAGGACCCAGCGCGTTGGAGGGGCTGAACAGGGCTGCGCGGGTGCACGGAGCAGTATGGTGGGACATAGTCAGATTTGCATTTTGAAGGGTTGTTTGAGGTAAGGGGTCTTCAGAAGTGAAGCGGACAAGAGTAGGATGTCATTGCAGTTCAAGCAAGTGACTTGGACCACGATCGTGACAATACAGAAAGACATATGGATTCTTGTGAAAGGTATCAGGGAAGTATTGGGTGGGCCAAAGAGTGCCTTCGGTTTTTAAGTAAAAACAAAAGACACGTTTTTCATTTTCACCAAGAACTTTATTGAAAAAAGATTTTTTTACCTTTTTGAGCAAAGAACTGTTCCAGGTGCCTTTTACAGTCTTCCAGGAAATTGAAATTTTTCCATTAAAAGAATTTTGTAAAGACCTAAGTAAATGGAAATCCGAAGGTGCAATGTCTGGTGAATACAGCAGATGAACTTCCCAGTCAAGCTGTAACAGTTTCTGCCTGGTCATCAAAGAAACATGCAGTCTTGTGTTATCCTGATGGAAGATTATGCATTTTCTGTTGACTAATTCTGGACACTTTTCACTAAGTGCTGCTTTCAGTTAGTCTAATTGGGAGCAGTACTTGTTGGAATTAATCGTTTGGTTTTCTAGAAGGAGCTCATAATAGAGCTTCCAATCTGACCATATACACAACACCACCTTCTTTGCATGAAGACCGACCTTTGGTGTGGTTGATGGTGGTTCATTTCACTTGCCCCGTGCCCCGTGATCACTTCCATTCCACATTATTGTACAGTATCCACTTTTCATCCCCCGTCATAATTTGTTTCAGAAAAGGAACGTTTTCATTATGTTTCAGTAGATACTCGCGGTGGAAATACAGTCAAGACGGGTTTTTTTCCGCTTAACTTACGTGGAACCCAAACATCAAAGCGATGAGCATAACCAAGCTGGTGCAAATGATTTTCAACGCCTGATTTGGATATTTTGAGTATGTTGTCTGTCTCCCGCAAGGTATAACATTGATCATTCGCAATGTCTCGATTTGACCGCTATCAACTTCGACTGGTCTACCCGACCGTGGAGCATCGTCCAGGGAGAAATCTCCAGCATGAAACTTCGCAACACTTTTGACACGTTCAATCAGTCACAGCACCTTCTCCATACACTGCACAAATCTCTTTTCATGTTTCGGTTGCGTTTTTACCTTTCCTGAAATAATAAAGCATAATTTGCGGAAAATGTAGCTTTTTTGTTCTTCCACCTTCGATATTAAAATGGCTACACAAAAGTTCACCAATTTTGATATCTTTTTTTAGATGCATGCTGATATGACAGTTGTCACATACGATCTAACAAAATTGTTTCAAATGAAGTTAAAGACAACTAAGTGCTACTAGAGCCATCTTATGGAAAAAACCGAACGAAACTTTTGGCCCACCCAATAAAATCAACAAGTCTTGGTGAGGCATTGGATATAGAGATGTAAGGGAGAAAGGTATCAAGGATGAGTTTTTGGTCTGTACCCTGGGAAACTGGTTGGTAAGGGTTTCAGAGATGAGGAAAATTGAAAGAAGATCAATTGTTATTTGGTGCATGTGTGTCATAAATCTGGTCTCAAATACATTGAGTTGAGGTGCCCCAGACATTCAGGTAGGAGCACAGATGATTCTGGAGCTCACAGGAGAAGCCTAGGCTGGAAATTTAAATTATGAGTCACTGGTGTGGAACTATTAATTAAGGGAATTCTGGCTTCTGACATGCAAAGAGCTTGAAGGTTATCACTTCCATGCTCGCACTAAGAAAAAGCTGAGCAAGCTGAAAATCAACAACTTTTCTTACATTCATCAGAGAACTGATGCCTCCAAAACTGAAAAGAGATGAACACCAAGAATCACAGTTTACCAGGAGCAAAGTTTACTCTTGCCACTGGAGCCAGTGCTGGTAGAAAAACCTAAAATGTAATTGACAAATTGCTGGAGGATGAGCGTGGACAAGCTTGAGAGTTAAAACTTCTGGAGTCCCCGCACGTTGCTGAGTTTTACCTCCAGGAACTCTTTCAGGTTCTCAGAGTACAGGTTGGAAAAAAAAGTCCTCTCATGCTCCTGACAGGGAGAGGGGGAAAGTAACGATTTTGAAATAAACCAGATCATTCTGTTCCCCATAATAACATCCTGTTCTATGTATTTTTTTTTTTAGATTTTATTTATTTAGTTATTTATTTACTGGCTGCGTTGGGTCTTCCGCTGCTGCACGTGGGCTCTCTCTACTTGCGGCGAGAGGGAGCTACTCTTCGTTGCCGTGCGAGAGCTTCTCATTGCGGTGGCTTCTCTTGTTGCAGAGCACAGGCTCTAGGCCTGCAGGCTTCAGTAGTTGTGGCACACGAGCTTCAGTAGTTGTGGCTCACGGGCTCTAGAGTGCGGGCTCTAGAGCGCAGGCTCAGTAGATGTGGCGCACGGACTTCGTTGCTCCGTGGCATGTGGGATTTTCCCGGACCAGGGCTCAAACCCGTGTACCCTGCATTGACAGGCGGATTCTTAACCACTGAGCCACCAGGGAAGCCCCTGCCCTATGTATTTTATCAGAGCCTAACTGACTTGGGAGAAGGGAAATACCCAACTCCAGCCCCCTCTAGACTTCCTATCTCACCTAAAGAAACAAACAAAACAGCAGAGAAGCACTTGTGCAGGTCACAGACCAGGAGCACAGGCTCACTAATAGACCAAAATTGAATTATAATCTATAAAACACTTCACCTATTCCCACCTTACCACCATATCGATCTGGCTCCTGTATAATAACAGTGGATTATAGCTAAACGAACAGTAAGGCTCAGACTCTATTTCAAGACAGAGTCTCTAGGGAAACCCAAAGACAACAAGGGATGCAAAAATGAGGACACTGGAGGAAATGTTATCCTCTGACGCATATAGCTACAGCAAACAGTAAATACAGCCTAACTCCTAGCCAAATAAACATAAACACACTAAAGGCATATCCTCAGTTTTTTTTTTTTACCAGATTCATCATATCTGGCTTTCAAGAAAAAAACTTACAAGGCATGCTAACAGGCAAAAAACACAGTCTGAACAAAACAAACGTTAGAACCAGGCTGATGGCAAGGATGTTGGAATGATCAGACCAGGACTTTAAAATAACTATGATTAATATTAAGGGCTTTAATGGAGAGAGTGGACACCGTGAAAGAAGAGATGGATGATACAGGCAGACAGATGGGAACTCTAAGAAGGAATCAAAAGGAAATGCTAGAAGTCAAAAACACTTGAACAGAAATGTAGAATGCTTTTGATAGGCTCATAAGTAAACTGGACACAGCCAAGTAAAGGATCAGTGAGCTTGAAGATATGTTGATAGAAACTTTCAAAACTGAAATGCAAAAAGGAAAAAAGGATGAAAAAGACAGAACAGATGATCCAAGAACTATGCAACAATGACAAAAGGTATAACTTACGTGTAGTGGGAATACCAGAAAGAAAAGGAGAAAGGAACAGAAGAAATAATTGAAGCAATAATGTTTGTGAGTTTTCCAAAGTTAATGAAATATTAACTGAGGTAGTAGCTGTGGGTGAAGCCACTTAGCAGGTAGACTGTGTAATGAGGAGAAAAGAGGGTATCAAAGCTGCCTGGAGGACCATCAGGGTTTCAGTGACTTACTGATAGAAGAGGATGGTTGCACCAAAAAGACACAGAAGAATGAATGAGCAGAGAGGAAGACAAGGAGATTGATGTGTCCCAGAAGCCAAGGAAAGTAGATGTAAATGAAGAAAGGATGGTCAATCAAGGCCAATGCTTCAAATAGAGCCCCATATTTTTCATGTGAATTTTAAAAAACTCTGACAAATTTTCCCCTAAATGTATCTATGTAAGTGCTTATATCCCCTCACCAACAGTGGGGGACATATAAATATTTCTTGTGTTTGCCAGGCTTAAGTGGCTAGATAGAAGATAAAAGCATATAAATTTATATCCTCCTTTTACACCACCCACGAATGGTACAAAAAGAAATGAGAAAAAAATCTCATTCAGGTTCCAGTTAAACATGATGGTTGAAGGAAGCCCCTGGCGGTCCAGTGGTTAGGACAACGTGCTCTCACTGCCGAGGGCCTGGGTTCAATTCCTGGTCAGGGAACTAAGATCCCACAAGCCGTGCAGTACGGCAAAAAAAAAAAAAAAAAAAGGTCGAATGAAGATTTATCTTTACTCCCTTGAAACATCACTAAATGAGTAAAAAATGTTAAAAGGCAGCAGACAACAACGGGAAAGAGGAGACAGCAAGCAGAAAAGTGTATATGATTTAGTATCAGGTGATGGAGAGGAGGAAGAATGGGTGTGCTTCGTTTAAAAATGCATAACATATCCCTGATAGGGACAAAAGGAGCTGGTAATACCTTGGAGAGGTGAATTGGGGGGCTGGGGAAGGAGTGGGAGGGAGACTTCAATGCAGAGCCTTTTGTACTTTTTGAACTTGGAAACATATAACTGTTTTGTCCAAAACCAAGTTACTACAATTTAAATTTAAATCCAAAAGAGAATTGCCCTCATTTGTATCATTGTCCTGAGGGAGGTTGTCAGTGGGGCAAAGATGGATTCCTCCTGGCCCTTGAGTGCAGGGCAGATTCAAAAATGAGGCTCCTTCTGTATATCACGTGATGCCCTTCCAGACACTTCGTCTTTATCAGCTATCCAGCCTACTCACCTCTCCAGTATTCAGACAAACAAGACCCAAGGGCAAAAGTACAGGGTTCCCAGGGCCTTCAATAACAGCGGGTACACTGCTTACTATACACCAGGCACTGTTTCAGAAGGGCTTTACATGTATTTATTCAATCCCTTCAACACTGAGGCAGGTATCATTATTTATGGGATAGATCCCTTAGGCCCTGTAACAAGCAGCTTGGAGCACTGAAGAGAATGGTAACAGGCAATTCCCACCAAGGCAGGTGGGAATTCTGGATCCACTTTGGTCTTTGTTGTCTTGACCGAACTTCTCTGAGCCTTGTATCTTCATTAAAGATCTCTACTATAATTCTTCTTTTTTTAAAAATAAATTTATTTATTTAATTTATTCATTTCTTTGGCTGCATTGGGTCTTCGCTGCTGCGTGTGGGCTTTTCTCTAGTTGCGGCAAGCAGGGGATACTCTTTGTTGCAGTGCGCGGGCTTCTCATTGTGGTGGCTTCTCTTGTTGCAGAACACGGGCTCTAGGTGTGCGGGCTCGGTAGTTGTAGCACGTGGGCTCAGTAGTTGTGGCTCGAGGGCTCTAGAGCGCAGGCTCAGTAGTTGTGGCTCACGGGCTTAGTTGCTCTGCAGCATGTGGGATCTTCCCAGACCAGGGCTTGAACCCATGTCCCCTGCACTGGCAAGCAGATTCTTAACCACTGCACCACCAGGGAAGCCCTCTACTATAATTCTTTTACCAACAGTAATCATCTTGTACCCAAAATAAAACCTCTAGCCTTGCCATAGTCATTAATAAAAATAGCCATTAAACAAATAGTTGCATAAATAACTATAATTCCATGAAGGAAACATTTTGTGATAGATACAAGGGAATAGCTCAAGGTCTGGGCAGTCATTGAAGAACATGGGTGACTGGGCTGGCCAAATGGATAAGGAGAAGGCATTCCAGACAAAAGATAGAGTATGGGTTAGGTGCCAAGGTGAGAAGGTACAGGGGGAAGATCAATGGGACTCAAGTGTCTTGAGTGAGTGGAGAGTGGGAAAGCAGAGGGAGGCGGGCCAGAGACATAGGTGGATCTCATGCACCACTGGCAGCCAGGAGGAGAATTTTGAACACTGCTCTGTGAACACTGGGAAGCCATTGAAGGGTTTGAAGCAGAGGAATGGCATGACTAGATTTCCATGTTTACAAGATCCATATACAGGCTGCAGTACAGAGACGTAGTAAGAGAATTCCATAAAGTTATGACATAAATACAGAAAACACATTTTCTTTCCATTGTACAGTATTAACAAGGTAGAAAAGGAGACTGGAAAAGGAAATCCCCACACAAAATGGCAACCAAAGGTTTAAAATAGAAGGAGAAAATGGAAGAAAATAAACTAATAGAAGAAATGTTTCCAGAGGTTAGAAAAAGACTGGACTCTTTAGTTTTCATCATCTCTCATTTCATTATTTCTTTTTTATTTTATTTTTTAAAATTAATTAATTCATTATTTAATTTATTTTTTTGGCTGTGCTGTGTCTTTGTTGCTGTGCACAGGCTTTTCTTTAGTTGTGGCGATTGGGGCTACTCTTGGTTGCAGTGCACAGGCTTCTCATTGCGATGGCTTCTCTTGTGGGGGAGCACTGACTCTAGGCGTGTTGGCTTCAGTAGTTGTGGCACGCGGACTCAGTAGTTGTGGCTCGTGGGCTCTAAGCTTAGTTGCTCCATGGCATGTGGGATCTTCCTGGACCAGGGCTCGAACCCATGTCCCCTGCATTGGCAGGCAGATTCTTAATCATTGCGCCACCAGGGAAGTCCCAACAATTAATTTATTGATATTTATAATCTTCAGATGGAAAGGACCCACCCAATGCTAAGCAGGATTTTTTGGGGAAAAAAAAGACCTATACACGGACATTCTGGTAAAACTCTAGAAATCCAAGGATAATACCTACTAAGGAAAGAAAATCAGATGGTCAGCAGACTTCTCCTCAACAGCACTGCACCCTCTGAGGACTTCTTGGTGATACACAAGACATTCCATCTAACTTAGGCAAAAAAGGAATTTATTAGGAGGGTATGCAGTAACTCACAGAATCAAAGGAAACCTGAAAAACTGTGTCTTGTTGGGGAGGGAATCATATTAGCTCTGAAGGTCACAGCAGCAGGTCTCCTCTGGACCCCATCATTGGGAGGAGGGAGCTGCAGCCAGGTATGGTATCTGTGTCACTCTGCATAAGATTCAAATTTCAGGGAAAAATTTCTGATTGACTCCTGGGCTGGGAGGCGGGTGGGACACCTTAATTGACAGGATACAGTTACCAGAATACTGAGGATGAATTTGCAGTCAAACAACACATTAATTCATCTAGTTGATCCATGTTTATTGAGTCCTTCTATGTGCCAGGCACTGTTCTGGGTACTGGACATAAGCAGTGAACAAACCAGACAGAGACACTATTCTCATGGAGCATACATTCTGGTGAGGGAGGTGGTGGTTGACAGAAAATAAATACAGCTCCATGATCTCTTTTCTCCAGTGATGAAATTGAAAAAGGTATGAAGTAGTATCCTTGTCCCTATTCTTATTATTTTATAAGGAAATATTTGTTTGGATTTACCTAAAAGTCAATCACTTTCTATGCTCACCATCTTTTCTTACATTTCTTTAAAGACATTTTCTTTTTTGCTGAAGTAAATCATACAGATGTTCTTTTAGTGAAGTTCTCTTGGCCATATACTCCTTCAATTTTTACTTGTAGAGAAATGTTCCATTTGCCCTAGTTCTTGAAAGATAGTATGCTTTCAGGACACAGAAATCTACGTTGACATGTGTTTCCCTCAACTCTTTAAAGATGTTATTCTGTATCTTCTGGTGTCTTTCTTTTTTAAATAAATATTTATTTTAAAATAAATAAATAACATTAGTCTTTGTTGCAGCATGCAGGAACTTCATTGTGGCATGCAGGATCTAGCTCCCTGACCAGGGATCGAACCCGGGCCCCTTGCATTGGGAGCGTGTAGTCTTAACCACTGGACCACCAGGGAAGTTCACATATCTTCTGATTTCTGTTACCAGCTGTCTGAATAATTGTCATTCCTCTGGAGAGGATCTGTCTTCTCTTTCTGGCTGCTAATAACATGTTCTCTTTGCCTTTGGTGTTCTACAGTTTCACTAAAATATGTATAGGTATAGATTTGTTTTTGCTTACCCTGCTTGGTGTATGCTATCTTCCTTGTTTCTGTAGATTTTTGCCTTTTATCTATTTTGGAAAATGCACAGCCATTATCTCTTTAAATATAGCTTCTCCTCCATCCTCAGGATTTTCTGTTTCTGGGACTATGATTAAATGTATATCCCATTTCTCATTCTACATATGTAACCTCTCTCTCTATCATATGTTTCATCACCTTGTCTCTCTAAGTTGCATCCTCCATAACGTTATTCGCTCTACCTCCCAGGTCACTCTTTCCCTCTTCATTTTTCCCTAGGCTTTGTATAACTTTTCCACTATTGATCTTTAAATTTGAACAATAACACTTTTCATTCCAAAAAATTCGATTTGGGGACTTCCCTGGCTGTCCAGTGGTTAAGTCTCTGCACTCCCAATGCAGGGGGCCTGGGTTTGATCCCTGGTCAGGGAACTAGATCCTGCATGCCAAAACTAAGAGCCCACACTCGGCAACTAAGAGCTCGCATGCTGCAACTAAGAGATTGCATGCTGCAACTGAGCCCGCATGCTGCAAGGAAGATCCCGTGTACCACAACTAAGACCCAGCGCAGCCAAATAAATAAATAAATATGTTTTTAAAAAAAAGACCCTGAGACTAACTCAATGAAAATAACCAGTCTTTAAAAAAAAAAGTTCGATTTGTTTCTTTTCCAAATCTGCCTTAGCATTTCAGATAGTGTCTGATGGATTGCTTAGCTTTACAATCCATCTTTTATTTTGTAAACATGTTGTACATATTTTATATTCTGGATCTGATAATTCCAATATCTGAAGTCTTTTCAAGTCTAAATCTATTGATTGTTTCAGCTTACTCTCACTCATTATGACTTGTCTCTCTGTGTCACTTGCCTTGATTGTGAATTAATATATGGTTAATGTTAATCTCTGGGAAAGAGGATTTATATAAGCTTCTGCTATCAGGAGGGGATGCTACCAACATGTGAGCATTTTAGCCCTTTTTGAGGGTCCCAGTTTATGCTGGGACTCCCCGGCATTCAGCATCCCCACCCTGCTGCCTGCTGTATTTGTGTGCCTTAGTAATATACGAGGCCAATTTCAATATTTGCCCTCTGGTCAAATTCCACCTTTGTACTTGCTTGCTTACTACTCTCTATTGGTTTCAGTTCATCTTTTTGC
This sequence comes from Monodon monoceros, assembly GCF_005190385.1. Lineage (NCBI taxonomy): Eukaryota > Metazoa > Chordata > Mammalia > Artiodactyla > Monodontidae > Monodon > Monodon monoceros. The sequence goes on from NW_021703775.1 coordinate 12,513,820, forward strand.
TTGTTTTTAACTTTTCATTTTGAAATAATTTTATACCTACAGAAAAGCTGCAACAACAGTACAAAAGACTCCCATATACTCTTTCTTCACCCAGATATCCCATTACACATGAATACTTTAGTACGTATATTTTCCCAAAATAAAGCTACTCTGTTACACAATCGGAACACAACCACAAAACTCAGGAAATTAACATTGATAAAATACTACAGCTAATCCACAGACCCTTTCCAAATTTTGCTAATTGCCTCAATAATATCCTTTATAAAAGCTGTCTCCTTTCTGGTCCAGGATCAAATCCAGGATCACACATATTTAGCTGTTGTGTCTCTTAAGTTTTCATCAATTTGGAACAGTTCTTCAGTTTTTCCATATCTTTCAAGACTTTGTCATTTTTGAGGGGTACTGGACAGTTATTTTTCAATTTGAATGTCTTATGTTTTCCTCATGGTTAGATTCAGGTTATTACTATTTCTTTTTTTTTTGGCAGAAGTATCACAGATTTGGTTCTGTTCCCCTTAGTGCATCAGATTCAGAGGCAAATGATATTGATCGGTCCTATTATTGGTGATGACAACTTTTTTTCACTTAGTTAAGATGATGCTATAGACTGAATTGTGTCCCTCCCAAAATTTTATGTTGAAGCCCTAATCCCCAGTGTGATGCTATTTGGAGATAGGCCTTTGGAAGATAATTAGATTTAGACGAGGCTTAGGATCAGTGCCCTTATAAGAAGAGACATCCAGAGAGCTTGTTCTCTCTGCCATGTGAGGGCACAGCAAGAAGGCGGCTATCTGCAAGCCAGAAAGACAGCTATCACCAGAAACTGACCAGGTTGGCACCCTGATCTTGGACTTCCAGAACTGTGAGAAAATAAATTTCTGTTGTTTAAGCCACCCATCTATGGTATTTTTTTTTAAACATCTTTATTGGGGTATAATTGCTTTACAATGGTGTGTTAGTTTCTGCTTTATAACAAAGTGAATCAGTTATACATATACATATGTTCCCATATCTCTTCCCTCTTGCGTCTCCCTCCCTCCCACCCTCCCTATCCCACCCCTCCAGGCAGTCACAAAGCACTGAGCCGATATCCCTGTGCCATGTGACTGCTTCCCACTAGCTATCTACTTTATGTTTGTTAGTGTATATATGTCCATGCCTCTCTCTCACCCTGTCACAGCTCACCCTTCCCCCTCCCCATATCCTCAAGTCTGTTCTCCAGTAGGTCTGTGTCTTTATTCCTGTCTTACCCCTAGGTTCTTCATGACCTTTTTCTTTTTCTTAAATTCCATATATATGTGTTAGCATACGGTATTTGTCTTTCTCTTTCTGACTTACTTCACTCTGTATGACAGACTCTAGGTCCATCCACCTCATTACAAATAGCTCAATTTCGTTTCTTTTTATGGCTGAGTAATATTCCATTGTATATATGTGCCACATCTTCTTTATCCATTCATCCGATGATGGGCACTTAGGTTGTTTCCATCTCCGGGCTATTGTAAATAGAGCTGCAATGAATATTTTGGTACACGACTCTTTTTGAATTATGTTTTTCTCAGGGTATATGCCCAGTAGTGGGATTTCTGGGTCATATGGTAGTTCTATTTATAGTTTTTTAAGGAACCTCCATACTGTGGGAATGTGAATTGGTTCAGCCACTATGGAGAACAGTATGGTATTTTTAATAGCAGCCCTAACTGACTAATATAGATGGTATTTTCAGGTTTCTTCACTACAAAGTTAATTTATAAGTAATTTTACTTATGAATTAGTAAGAAAATTGATAAGTATTTTGTAGAGAGCTACCTTGAGACTGGGTATTCTGTTTCTCATCAAATTTTACCCATTAGCAACAAGGCAATTTCCTCTTGATTGCTGCGTCTCCTCTCCTCCTCCCTCTCTCCCTCCATCTGTGCCATCCTTCCCCCATTCCCCCTTTTCCCCCCTCCCTCCCCTCCTTCCTCTGTTCCTCCCTCCTTCTTTCCTTTCTTCCTTCCCTGAGATCTCAAAATGAACAAGTGACTGTTTCAGCTCCCAGTTCCATCACAATCATTATTGTGTTCCTATGACATGAGCGATCCTTCCTTCTAAATCAGCAGAGCCCAGATCTTTTGAGAATGGGAAGGAAAAAATTGTTGAGCCTTTCATTGGGTGTCATATGAGAGGTGTGACTCCCAAGCTCTACCTCTTCATTCTCTGGCCAATGAACTTTTGCTTGGGAGAAAGAGCACCATTACTTTCCTTGTTCACAGCCAACGGCTGTTTGAATAGCCGTTCAAGAGTCAGTCAAATGGCTGACTTTTTAATAGCCATTCAAGAGCAGCTCTTTCTGGATGATGGAGTACATGCAGACCAATGACTCCTTTGGGTGTCATCTGATTTGTTTACTTTATTATGAAGTGAGTTTCTTTGTAGAAGGTAATAGTGTATGGTTTACCGTCATAGTGAATGATATTAAGTAAGGTGTTTGGTGGTGTTCCTAGTAGTGGCATGACAGGCAAGAACACAAATCCATTTCTAGAGAAAGTCTATTTAAGCAAAGACAGATTTATCCTTCCTCCATGATGGAAGAGATACCATGTAACCAGCTAGAAACCACGTGCCCTGGAGGTATCTTTCTATTATTAAAGATTCAGGGTTTCCAAGGCTAATGGTGAATTTAGTGCTTGGTGGCTGTGGTCAGACAAGCTTGGCGTTGCTGGTCTTCTCAAGAGAAGATAAACTCCATGAAGGAAGATGTTGTCTGACTTGTTTATCCAGTGTAATTAGTGACAGATATGTGTCTGAGACATATTGAGTGTTTAATAAGCATCATGCTCAGGAATCAATAAGGTCCTCACCTTAGACCAGAAGGTCTTCTTGAGGCAAAGTGGACAGTGAGATATATTTCTTGAAGTTTTGTCTTCCGGGAGAATTTCCTTTCTCTACTGTCTTTCAAGGCGTGGAGATGTAAGGCTGAAGTCAGACACTTGGGGTTGATGCTGCAGTATTGTACATATCCATCTGTAAATCGGGGCTAGGTTGTTTGTTTTTTTCTTCTCAATCAACTTTCCTTGGGGCCAAGTTGTTCGCACTCACAAAATATGTACTCCCACCTACGTAACTTCTTGTGTCTTCATGAGAAGCCCACTTCACAAGGCCCACTTCTCTCATTCTCTCTTTCATCGCCACTTGATGAAGGGTTGCTTCTGAGCACCTCTAACATCATGGCATAGGATCAAGGTGAAGAGGAGAACCCCATGAGGGAACTTTGCATCAGCGAGCTCTACCTCACCATCTGTGTGGGGGAAAGTTGAGACAGACTGACCCCAGCAGCCAAGGTGCTGGCGCAGCTCACAGGCCAGACCCCTGTGTTCTCCAAAGCCAGATACACCGTCAGATCCTTCGGCATCAGGAGAAATGAAAAGATTGTTCACTGCACAGTCCGTGGGGCCAAGGCAGAAGAAATCCTGGAAAAATGTCTAAAGGTGTGGAGGACATGTGTTAAGAAAAAATAACTTCTCAGATATCAGAAACTGGTTTTGCGATCCAAGAACACATCAATTGGGGATCACATATGACCCAAGAATTGATATCTACGAGCTGGACTTCTACATGGTGCTGGGTAGGCCAGTTTTCAGCATTGCAGGTGAGAAGCACAGGACAGGCTGAATCAGGGCCAAACACAGAATCAGAAAAGAGGAGGCCATGCACTGGTTCCAGCAGAAGTATGACGGGATCATCCTTCCTGGCAAATAAGTTCTCATTTCTATCCAAAAGGTCAATAAAAAGTTTTCAGCAAAATGTAAAAAACAAAAACAAAAACCCCACAAATTAGTAAATGTATATTGAATGCTATATAACAGTAAATAATTAAATCTAGATGAAATGGAAACATTTCTAAAGATACTGTATATCAGCTAATAAAACTGACACGTAAGATGTAGAAGCTCTGAACAGATTAATAACTACAGAAGAAATTTGAATAGTAGTAAAAAATCTACACCTAAAAAAGACACTAGGCCAAGATAGATTTATGAGTAAGCTCTACCAATGTTTCAAAGAGAGTATTACCCCAATGCTACTTTTAAACATGGACAAGTATGAAAATTTATTAATTTGTTCTATGAAGCCAGCAAAATCCCAATACCTCTTTTTTTTTTTAACATCTTTATTGGAGTATAATTGCTTTACGATGGTGTGTTAGTTACTGCTTTATATCAAAGTGAATTAGCTGTACATATACATATATCTCCATATCTCCTCCCTCTTGCATCTCCCTCCCACCTTTCCTATCCCACCCCTCTAAGTGGTCACAAAGCACCGAGCTGATCTTCCTGTGCTATGTGGCTGCTTCCCACTAGCTATCTATTTTACATTTGGTAGTGTGTATATGTCCATGCCACTCTCTCACATCATCCCAGCTTACCCTTCCCCCTCCCTGTGTCCTCAAGTCCATTCTCTATGTTGTGTCTTTATTCCTGTCCTGCCCCTAGGTTCTTCAGAACCTTTTATTTTTTTTTAGATTCCATATATATGTGTTAGCATAAGGTATTTATTTTTCTCTTTCTGACTTACTTCACTCTGTATGACAGTCTCTAGGTTCAACTACCTCACTACAAGTAATTCAATTTTGTTTCTTTTTATGGCTGAGCAATGTTCCATTGTATATTCGTGCCACATCTTCTTTATCCATTCATCTGTTGATGGACACTTAGCTTACTTCCATGTCCTGGCTATTGTAAATAGAGCTGCAATGAACATTGTGGTCCTTGATTCTTTTTGAATTATGTTTTTCTCAGGGTATATGCCCAGTAGTGGGGTTGCTAGGTCACATGGTAGTTCTATTTTTAGTTTTTTAAGGAACCTCCATACTGTTCTCCATAGTGGCTGTATCAATTTACATTCCCACCAACAGTGCAAGAGGGTTCCCTTTTCTCCACACCCTCTCCAGCATTTATTGTTTGTAGGTTTTTAAAAATTAATTAATTAATATATTTATTTATTTATCTTTGGCTGTATTGGGTCTTCATTGCTGCACACGGGCTTTCTCTATTTGTGGCGAGTGGGGGCTACTCTTCGTTGCAGTGCACGGGCTTCTCCTTATGCTGGCTTCTCTTGTTGTGGAGCATGAGCTCTAGTTGTGTGGGCTTCAGTAGTTGTGACATGTGGGCTCAGTAGTTGTGGATTGCAGGCTCTAGAGCACAGGCTCAGTAGTTGTGGAGATCAGGCTTAGTTGCTCCGCGGCATGTGGGATCTTCCTGGACAAGGGATTGGACCCATATCCCCTGCATTGGCAGGCGGGTTCTTAACCACTGCACCACCAGGGAAGCCCTGTTTGTAGATTTTTTTAATGGTGGCCATTCTGACTGGTGTGAGGTGGTACCTCATTGTACTTTTGATTTGCATTTCTCTAATGATTAGTGATGTTGAGCATCCTTTCATGTGTTTGTTGGCAATCTGTATATCTTCTTTGGAGAAAGGTCTATTGAGGTCTTCTGCCCATTTTTGGATTGGGTTGCTTGTTTTTTGATATTGAGCTGTATGAGCTGCTTGTAAATTTTGGAGATTAATCCTTTGTCAGTTGCTTCGTTTGCAAATATTTTCTCCCATTCCGAGGGCTGTTTTTTTGTCTTATGTTTTCCCTTGCTGTGCAAAAGCTTTTAATTTTCATTAGGTCCCATTTGTTTCTTTTTGTTTTTATTTCCATTTCTGTAGGAGGTGGGTCAAAAAGAATCTTGCTGTGATTTATGTCATAGAGTGTTCTGCCTATGTTTTCCTCTAAGAATTTTATAGTGTCCGGCCTTACATTTAGGTCTTTAATCCATTTTGAGTTTATTTTTGTGTATGGTGTTACAAGTGTTCTAATTTCACTCTTTTTCGTGTAGCTGTCCAGCTTTCCCAGAACCACTTTTGAAGAGGCTGTCTTTTCTCCATTGTATATTCTTGCCTCCTTTATCAAAGATAAGGTGACCATATGTGTGCGGGTTTATCTCTGAGCTTTCTATCCTGTTCCATTGATCTATATTTCTGTTTTTGTGCCAGTACCATACTTTCTCGATTACTGTAGCTTTGTAGTATAGTCTGAAGTCTGGGAGCCTGATTCCTCCAGCTCCTTTTTTCTTTCTGAAGATTGCTTTGGTTATTTGGGGTCTTTTGTGTTTCTACACAAATTGTGAAATTTTTTGTTCTAGTTCTGTGAAAAATGCCGTTGGTAGTTTGATAGGGATTGCATTGAATCTGTAGAGTGCTTTGGGTAGTATCGTCATTTTCTCAATGTTGATTCTTCCAATCCAAGAACATGATATATCTCTCCATCTGTTTGTATCATCTTGAATTTCTTTCATCAGTGTCTTACAGTTTTCTGCATACAGGTCCTTTGTCTCCTTAGGTAGGTTTATTCCTAGGTATTTTATTCTTTTTGTTGCAGTGGTAAGTGGGAGTGTTTCTTTAACTTCTCTTTCAGATTTTTCATCATTAGTGTATAGGAATGCAAGAGATTTATGTGCATTCATTTTGTATCCTGCTACTTTACCAAATTCATTGATTAGCTCTAGTAGTTTTCTGGTAGCATCTTTAGGATTCTCTATGTATACTATCATGTCATCTGAAAATAGTGACAGCTTTACTTCTTTTCTGATTTGGATTCCTTTTATTTCTTTTTCTTCTCTGACTGCTGTGGCTAAAACTTCCAAAACTATATTGAATAATAGTGGTGAGAGTGGACAACCTTGTCTTGCTCCTGATCTTAGAGGAAATGGTTTCAGTTTTTCACCGTTGAGAATGATGTTGGCTGTGAGTTTGTCATATATGGCCTTTATTATGTTGAGGTAAGTTCGCTCTATGCCTGCTTCCTGGAGGGTTTTTATCATAAATGGGTGTTGAATTTTGTCAAAAGCTTTTTCTGCATCTATTGAGATGGTCATATGGTTTTTCTCCTTCAATTTGTTAATATGGTGTATCACGTTGATTGATTTGCGTATAGTGAAGAATCCTTGCATTCCTGGGATAAACCCCACTTGATCATGGTGTATGATTGTTTTAATGTGCTGTTGGATTCTGTTTGCTAGTATTTTGTTGAGGATTTTTGCATCTATGTTCATCAGTGATATTAGCCTGTAGTTTTCTTTTTTTGTCACTTCTTTGTCTGGTTTTGGTATCCGGGTGATGGTGGCCTCATAGAATGAGTTTGGGAGTGTTCCTCCCTCTGCTATATTTTGGAAGAGTTTGAGAAGGATAGGTGTTAGCTCTTCTCTAAGTGTTTGATAGAATTTGCCTGTGAAGCCATCTGGTCCTGGGCTTTTGTTTGTTGGAAGATTTTTAATCACAGTTTCAATTTCAGTGCTTGTGATTGGTCTGTTCATATTTTCTATTTCTTCCTGGTTCAGTCTCGGAAGGTTTTGCATTTCTAAGAATTTGTCCATTTCTTCCAGGTTGTCCATTTTATTGGCATATAGCTGCTTGTAGTAATCTCTCATGATCCTTTGTATTTCTGCAGTGTCAGTTGCTACTTACAAAATCCCAATAACTCTTAAACTGGTTAGCTCTCCAAAGAAAAGTATAGACAAATTTCACTTACAAATGAGTGCTAATATACACAAAAGTCTGTCAAGAGACAGGCTCTGTGAGACTCTTGTGTTTCCACACATCTTGCAAACAGAGGTACTAACTGCCCTTTTGTTCCAGGTTATAATTTCAAGGATGTTTGTATAGTCAGCAACCTTGGATGATAGTGATAGAACCTCCACCTGGAATAGAGAGAAGATAGCTTACTGTATGATAAAAATGATGTCTCCCTCCAGTGCCTTTGCTTAATTCTCTTTACAAAAGATTCAGCTTCCTAACCTTGGAGTTCTGAACTGTGATGCAAGCCTGCTGGTTGTATAGCAACTACCTGTGTTGCCCCTATGGGATTTATGGAGCAAGGGAAACCAATGGAAACTTATGGTTATGGATGCTTATGCTGCTTGCTGTGCTGTGTGTAATAAAATCCTTTGTCTTTGACCCAAGAGTCTCGTGTATTCTGTAAGCTTATATGATACTATATTGGGTGAACTTGTTAGCTGGCAAGCAAGGAAAAAAAAATCTCAGAGCTTTCACAGTTCTTAATAAAGTCTTAAACTCTTATCAGGTTGAATTCAGTAAGGTGTGAAAAGATCATATATCATGGAAAAATAGGGCTTATTCTAGTTATTCAAGGATCATTCATCATTAGAAAAATCTCTTAATGTGAGAATTCCCTGGTGGCTCAGTGGATAAGACTCTGAGCTCTCAAGGCAGGGGGTCTGGGTTCGATCCCTGGTCAGGGAACTAGATCCCACATGCATGCCGCAACTAAGGAGCCCCCTGCTGCAAACGAAAAAAAAAAAAGAAAACCTGTTAATTAATTGAATATATTAAAAAAGCAAGAAAACAAAGCATATGCTGAAAAACATTTGTTAAAATGTATCAATTATTTCTTAACAAAACTAAATAAAACAATAAGTATCAACAAAACTATTTATTAATGAGCTAGGAATAGGAAAAAAACATTCCTTAATTTAAGAAAATGTTTTTATAAGGAACCAAAAACAATGCTTTAAAAGCATTCCCATTGGGCTTCCCTGGTGGTGCAATGGTTAAGAATCTGCTTGCCAGTGTCGGGGACATGAGTTCGAGCACTGGTCTGGGAAGACCCCACATGCCGCGGAGCAACTAAGTCCGTGCGCCACGACTACTGAGCCTGCGCTCTAGAGCCCGCAAGCCACAGCTACTGAAGCCCGCTCACTAGAGCCCATGCTCCACAACAAGAGAAGCCACTGCAATGAGAAACCCACACACCACAATAGCAGTAACTATTATGTAGCTCGCTGCAACTAAAGAAAGCCCGTGCACAGCAATGAGGACCCAACACAGCCAAAAATAAATAATAAATAAAGTAATTAATTTTTTAAAAAAGCATTCCCATTAAAGACAGGAACAAGGCAAAAATTTACACTGTTACCTATACTTTTCAACATTGAATTGGAGTTAACTAGTCAGTAAGAATAATAAGCAAGAGGTATAAATATTGAAAAAAGAGAAAGATTTGTCATTTTGCAGGTGGACAATATCATCCTCTAAAAAATATAAGAGGGCTTCCCTGGTGGCGCAGTGGTTGAGAGTCCGCCTGCCGATGCAGGGGACACGGGTTCGTGCCCCGGTCCGGGAAGATCCCACATGCCGCGGAGCGACTGGGCCCGTGAGCCATGGCCGCTGAGCCTGCGTGTCTGGAACCTGTGCTCCGCAACGGGAGAGGCCACAGCAGTGACAGGCCCGCATACCGCAAAAAAAAAACAAAAACAAGAGAATCATCTACAGAAGTATTAAAACTAATGAGATAGTTCAGTAATATGATCACGATCAGATACAAAAATTCATGGCTTTCCTTTATAGAATCAATAATCAATAGAAAATATAAATTTTAAAATATCCCATTTTCAATATTAATAAAATCTATAAAATTACTAGCTATAAATTTAACAAGGAAAAGTCAAGCTCCATGTTATATATAAACATTTTTATAACAATCCATAAAATCTTACCGAATGTCATTAAAAAGGAAAACAAAAAAACATGCTCTTGAATAGGAAAACTCAATATGTAAAGATGTCACTGTCCCCCAAACAATGTTTAATGTTATACTAATTGATGTCCCTAAAGAATTTTTTAATGTAACTAAAGAATTCCAGTGCTTACCTGTAGTAAGTAATAATATATGAGATAATTTTGGAAAAAGGAAATATATGTGTGTATATATATATATATATATATATATATATATATATATATATATATCCTCTTTCCCTTACTATCTATTAAGATATAGCACTTACAGGGACTTCCTTGGTGGTGCAGTGGTTAAGGCTCTGAGCTTCTACTGCAGGGTGTGTGGGTTCAATCCCTGGTCAGAGAACTAAGATCCCACATGCCATGCAGCGTGGCCAAAAAAATAAATAAATAAAATTAAAAAAAAAAAGAATCTGCCTGCCAATGCAGGGGACACAGATTCGAGCCCTAGTCTGGGAAGGTCCCACATGCTGAGGAGGAACTAAGCCCATGTGCCACAACTACTGAACCTGTGCTCTAGAACCCATGAGCCACAACTACTGAGCCCACGTGCTGCAACTACTGAAGCCCTCCTGCCTAGAGCCCGTGCTCCACAACCAGAGAAGCCACCACAATGAGAAGCCCGTGCACCGCAACGAAGAGTAGCCTCCTCTCGCCTCAACTAGGGAAAGCCCACGCACATCAACGAAGACCCAATGTAGCCAAAAATAAATAAATAAATAAATAAATAAAAACAAAAAAGATACAGCATTTACAAACTTTAAAACAGCATGTATCGGGACTTCTCTGGCGGTCCAGTGGTTAAGACTCTATGATTCCACTGCAGGGGGCATGGGTTTGATCCCTGGTCAGGGAACTAAGATCCCACTTGCCACGCAGTGCAGCCAAAAAATAAAAATAAAACAGCATGTATTAGTGTAGGAAAATACAATGGATCAAGGAGACAGTCTGGAGATTCCATTAAGGAACCTACGTACATTTAGAATATCCTCGAGGTGGCATTTCAAATCAGTGGAAAAGGAAAAAACACTCAAAACAAAGAGTTAGGGCACTTGGAATCCATAAAGAAAACATACATTTAAACTCTTATGTATACCATATACAAAAATAAATTCCAGAAGGTTAAAGAGATAAATCTGAAAACAAAGGTATAAAATTATTATTAAAAAATGAGGATAATTTTATAATCTTGGAAATATTTGCATATGAAAGGTAAATAATTACTTTCCATATGTTTCAGCTACAAATCCATAAAAACCAGACAAATATAGAACAGGTTAGTCACAGAAGAAATAACAGATGCCAATATATACATAAAGATTCTGAGCCTCATTTTTAGTCAGGGAAATTCAAATGAAAACAAATGCTTTTTCTTTTTACTCATATGAATTAACAAATTGAAGAAGGTTGATAATTTCCAAGGTTAGCAATGGTGTATTCTTATACATTACTGGTGCCAGTATAAATTACTTCTACTACTTAGCAATTCTGAAGGCAGTATGTCATACAAAATTTAAAGTACACTTATTTTTGGCCCAGAAATTCTACTTCTGGCCAATTATTTCAAGCCACTCTAAGATTTGCACAAATATTGTCAGATATTCATCTATAACCTTGTTCTTTTCTTAATAGCATTTTCATGGTGTCTGTTTACCTGCCTTCTAAACTGTAACTTTTAAAATTCAGTTTCTTTTAGCTGTGTTTCTTTCACACAACATATTGTGGGATTTTGTATTTGAGGCATTCCAGAAATCTTGTTCTTTCATGGATGAGCTTATCACACCCACGTTTATTGTCACACAGGTTTGATCTAACTTTTGTCATCTCATTAAATTATTTTTCTTCTTCTTTGCTGTTTTGCTCTGTTTCATTGTTACATTTTACTATAAGGACTGTAATTTCTTCTTTTTTTCCTCTCCCTTTGCTTATTCAATCCTGTTGCTTAACCTCTACGTCTGTTTCATCTTGTACAAAATGAACAGCATAATATTTATTTACCATCTCATGGGGTCTCATCTTTGCTTCCTGACAACTTGTTAGGAGCCCTTACTAGGCTAAATTCTTCCTCTGCTCCTGAATTCAATTTCTCAGTCTTCAAGGGAGAGGGGAGATTTTTCCCTCTGGGTTTCTGCCTGCCCTCTGCTAACTGTTGGTAATTGGTTCTTGTCAGAGCAATGAACTCCCAGCCCCAATTACCTGCCAGGCTTTTGCATGGAAAAAGGACTGCACCGTTTGGCTTGCCTCTGAGGCTTTAAACATTTCTATGACTGGAACAACTAGACAACACCAAATCGACCAACTAAACAAAATCCCCTAACTTCTGGCAGAACCGGGCAGAGAAGGGCACAGGGATGATCAGATCTACATCAGAGCCTGAAGGTCACTGCTTCACCGTAAGGCCCAGTCCCACCCGGAACGATACTTCAGTTCACCCTAATACGTGGGGCTGACCTTGGCCTTCCTTCTCCTTGCTCCTGCCCTCCTTCCATCTACACCAGAGGTACAAGTGTTCTAGCCTGTAGATAGAGAGAGAATGTGGCCTTGAGCTCCACCCTAAGGCACAGGAATTTGGTACTCTAGAAGCAACTCCCAGGAAACCTGTGTCCTCTCTGGCTAGGGGGAAGCCCTATCACTAATGTTTTCTGGGCCTTGCCTCTGTATTTGTCCCCTCTCCAGACCCACAATCTCTTGGAAGCCCCTTTCACTCACTCCCTATCCAGAATCTCCTTGTCATTGGTGGTCTCACCCCCCAGACAAGGCAAAATCCTCTCTTCTCTTTCTAGTTTGGCCTTAGGGGTACAGCGAAGACTGCTACTAGCTCAGATCCCCCAAGATTGGGACTATTTCTGCTCTAAGCTGCAGGGCTGAATCTCCAGGGCTTGGTTGGAATTTCATAAGATCTGCAACGCTCTCCCTGTAGGGAACTCCGTTCTCTGACATTCAAGGTGTGTTTTCTGGCATCTCATTTGGAGCACTGCCCGAGCAGATAAAAATCTATTCCCAAAGTGCCCTAAAGCAGTATTTCATTCCAACCACATGAAATCCCTGATAAATAAGGCAGGGGGCTTTCTTTCCTCAATTCTCTTGGTCAGGAGAAAAGACTTCTGTCAGCCTAACCTCTCCAAGCCCGTTTTCAGGGCAAACGCCCTCACTCTGTGTAAGAAGCAGTTGGCAACACCCGGTGTAGAGCAGCTAGAGACCCCCTGAGAGACCTGGTGTTGGGAAACCATTCTGAGGTCCAGATTTTAAAGCTGCCTTTTAACCTACCCTTAAATGTGCGTTCTGTTATGTTTTATCTATTCCTGGAAACAGTAATCACTGAGCAAGAGAGAATCCTAGCAAAAGCGTTCAAGTGACACTGGAAAGGGGATCTGATTGTCAAAGCCCGATGGCACAGGAGCTCAGAACATCTGGAAGAAAGGATTTGGGACACAGACCCCTCCCACAGATCCGGGGAGCCCCCATCTACCTCAGTCTAATAGGATCTCTCCTGAAGAGATTTAAGAGACAGAATAGGCCTAGATCAGGAGTTAGCAACCTACAGCCCTTGAAACAAATCCCACATAAGGCCTGTTTTTGTGCAGAACCAAGAATGGTTTTTCCATTTTTAAATGTTGGAAAAAATCAAAAGAATACTCTTCTATGACACATGAAAATTATATGAAATTCAAATTTTGGCATAAATGAAGTTTTATTGGAACACAGCTTCTCCCGTTCGTTTGCATATTATGCGGGGCTGCTGTGGGGCTCCCACTGCACTGCCGACAGTGAACACAGACCACGCGACCCTCCAAGCCTAAAATGTTTATTCTCTGACACTTTACAGAAGAAGTGTGCTGCCTACTTGTTAAGATCATAAGGAAAGTAAAGTCTTTGATTTGACGTAGTTGAAGCGGAATAGGTTTACTCAATTCTTGGTCAGTTAAAAACAACTTCTCCTGGTCCTTCTTCCTCTTCTCCTCCTTCTCTCCTCCTTCTCCTTCTCCTTCTCCTTCTTCTTCATTTTGGAGAATATGACAGTGAGGTGGCCAGAGCAGCCATGGTCAAGGCTACTCTTTGCTTTTGGGCATTTGGTTTTTGTCTTTTCTCTTAGCTGCTTTTTAAAATTTTGTGGCAATGCTCTTAGTTACATTTTTCTTTTCCAGGAAGTTATCTTTAAAAGCTAGGCTAAATAAATAGCATTTACACACAAGACAAAACCATCAAAGGCTTTTGTAAGAATCCAAGGTAAACGTACAGAGGTGCATCAACTATTTCAAACTCTAAAATCAACACCTGCATATAAGCAATCACCTTGATTATCTTAGTTACTTTAAAAAGGAAATTATGAAACTTGTGAAACAGTGACAAGAGATGGCTCTCAGGGACTCACTCAGTTCCCCTTCCAGTGTCACCTAATCGTTTGCTCCTCACAAAAGGTGGATCAGAGAAAAATGACTTCTTTATTCTTCCCCTTTACATCATCGCCCCCACACCTGGGGTGTCTGATGCACTGAGACCAAATACAGCACATCTGATGATGGGTTACACGAAAACACACCGAGATCTAAATCCCTCCCAGATTTATGGAGATTTTCTATAGCTTAACTAGATTCCTAATTGTCCTGCCACCTGTACTGAAATGTACAGTATGTGTTAATCTCGAATTCTTTTCTGTTTCCATAATCTTGGTAAAGTTTCCTGCACTCAAACAGTAAATCCAGTTTGGTCCTTGGGTTTTAAAGAGGGACCCAAATTCACTTTTACGCCTTCCAGCATAAAGGCTTCTTTGGAGGTATTTGGGCAACGAAAAGGCCTGCATAATTTCTCTTTTTTGTGGTCCCTGTGCTATGCCTTCCGGGCTGAAAGCCTGAGTTCACGTGTCTATTGTCTCATTATAAAGTTCCTACCATTTCAGAGGAGTTTAGAAGGAAACGGGGAAGGGTTTCCACATATTCAGCACACCAGCAGTTCTGCTGTCCCTACAAACAGTTCATCTGAAGATGACAGCTCCCTAATTTGTTTATTTCCCAGGGACGTTGAGGGTACAGAATGAAAAGACAAACTCAGTACCTGTTTACACAACCATTCTTCTGGACATTTCTTTAGGCAACTTTATCTGAGTTTGCCCTCTAACTTCAGACAACTTGCTTAAACGTCACTTTCCTCACATGTGAAGTTGGAGTAAGACATTCTCTGCCCTGCTGCCTCCTAGAGCTGTTTTCAGGAACTAAATGGGGTAAAATATGTAGCCATTTCTGAAAAGTGAAGCATTCTGTGGGAGTGCTCAGTCCTCAAAAGGAGAAACCCCTATTTTCTGACTGTCCCTTCTCTGTCCTCGGCTCCCCCAACGCCCCCCCCCAAAATTAAGGGTCGTTTTTTTCTTTAGTTGAAGACCTTGAGTTTGTCTGTCCTTGGGCAAGTTGCTTGACTTAGCTTCAGTTTCTTCCTCTGGAAAGTTTCATCTTAAAAAAGAAATTATAGGTATGGATGTGTAAGATGTTATCATTGGAGGAAGTTGGGGGAAGGGTACACGGACCTCTCTGAACTGTTTTTCCAGCTTTCTCTGAGTCTAAATTACTCCAAAATAAAAAAAAAATTAATTATGTATGAAGCACTTGATGTGATGCCTGACATATTTTAGAAGCTCAGATTTGGTAGGTTAAAAAAGTAAATGGACACGTCAAAGTTTTTTGTGCCATAAGCATTATGTAAACCTGAGCTTTATTATTATCATCATTATTATTATCTAACACCATAGTAACTAATAATATTTGTTGAATACTTACTATGTACTGGACACTATTTTAATATTATATTATATTATTTATTTACTTTATAAGTTTATTTATTTATTTATTTTTGGCTGCGTTGGTTCTTCATTGCTGCGCACGGGCTTTTCTCTAGTTGCGGCTAGCGGGGGCTACTCTTCGTTGCGGTGCGCGGGCTTCTCACTGTGGTGGCTTCTCCTGTTGAGGACCACGGGCTCTAGGCACGCGGGCTTCGGTAGTTGTGGTGCACGGGCTCAGTAGTTGTGGCTCGCGGGCTCTAGAGCGCAGGCTCAGTAGTTGTGGCGCACGGGCTTTGTTGCTCCGTGGCATGTGGGATCTTCCCGGACCAGGGCTCGAAACCATGTCCCCTGCATTGGCAGGCGGATTCTTAACCACTGTGCCACCAGGGAAGTCCCCGAGTATTATATTATTTAATTCTGACAATATCCTCAGGCAGTAGTTATGATTACCATCCCCCATTTTATAGATGAGAAGGCTGGGGCACAGAGAGGTTAGGTAATCAGTCTAAACTCACGAAGTTTAGAAGTTGAGGAGCCAGAATGCAAACCCAAGTAGTATGCCTCTACTAAGCTTATTCAAAGAAAACATCACTATTTAGTCTTTTGAGGAACTTTAGCTGAGATCAAGCCCCAAGGTGGGAAACCTGCACCCCCCCACTTCTTTCCAGAGTGTTTCCTGGAGGATTGTATCAGGTGAGATTTTTCAGCTACTTAAGAAATCCCCCACTGCTCCCCAATAATTTACCTCACACAACTCTCCAGCTGGTAGAAATTCCACTAATGAGGAGTTTCCTGGGTTATTATGGTCGTTCACAAATGGGGATGCCCCATGAAAAATGTACCTTCCCTAGCCTCTGTGCTAAAGAGTAAAATTCAGTGGTCTGGGCTGGGATTCCAGACCCTGTTAAGAGAATCTTATTAAGAGAATCTACAGATAGATTCTTATCATTAGCCAAATTTGGGAAAATATGACTGAAGATTAGATATTCCAGAGATATCTAATATAAAGCATATGGTGGTTTTGATGGGGGGAGTTTGCGGTAAGGGATAAATGTCTCACTCAGACGAGAGTGGATTTGGGAGCAGGTGGTCTTGGGCTCTACTCCTGATTTTCTGATTTTGAACTCTGTGGTTCCTTGGTTTCAGTTTTCTCATCTTTGAAATGGAGACAATTCAACCCACCTCACAGGGGTGCTATGAGGATTCACGTTAATGTCACAGAAAGTGTTGTACTTTCTAAATTATTATTGTCATTGTTAATTTACCATCTACTACCACATAAATAGGATTGAATTATCAGTCAAGCAGCCCATCCCTTGGACGGTGGAGAGTCAGACCTTGGGAAATTTCAATAGTATGGTCGATTTTGATTAAATGGAGGCAGGTTTCCAGAGATGGGAGGACACAGTGCAGGGTCTTGGGCAGGTGAAAATTCGTCCCTTGGGAAAGCAGCCCAAACAAGACTTGCCTCTTTGAAAAGCCAACAGTAGTCAGCAGAGGAGTTGATGATGAACCATCACAAATCTATTACCACTGTTGAAAAAAACACTTGAATGCAACAAGCCCGCTGACTTTGGGAGTAATGATATCTTTGAATAAAAAGACTGACCTTTTCATCAGCCTCCCAGTGCCAGAAATGATTCTACCTTTCAGGAGAGACTGGGCCTTTTGCCTCCAGGGATGAGGTCTCATCTTTTTTTTTTTTTTTAAATAAATTTGTTTATTTATTTGTTTATTTTTGGCTGTGTTGGGTCTTCGTTACTGTGCGCGGGCTTTCTCTAGTTATGGTGAGCGGGGGCTATTCTTCGTTGTGGTGCGTGGGCTTCTCAATTTCGTGGCTTCTCTTGCTGCAGAGCATGGGCTTTAGGCATGCAGGCTTCAGTAGTTGTGGCACGTGGGCTCAGTAGTTGTGGCACACGGACTTAGTTGCTCTGCGGCATGTGGGATCTTCCCTGACCAGGGCTTGAACCCGTGTTCCTTGCATTGGCAGGCAGATTCTTAACCACTGAGCCACCAGGGAAGCCCTGAGGTCTCATCTTTACAGGCTTTGGTAGGATACAATATCATGACATCAAGGTTCTTGCATCTAGCAATTGAGCACATATAGAAGAGATGTCCTGACTGTTCCTCTTAAATCACATGTCTATCTGCACATCTGTAGCAAAGATCTCTTATTCTCTCAGGGAGTCTTTCTGGGGATAAGCCAGTTAGCCCAGGTAAGAAGTTTAATGGCCATTTAAACCTTTAATATCATAAGCAGGATAAAAGAATACCTTTACTAGTGGGGACTGTTTTTATTTAATTTTTTTTTGGTGTGTGTGTGGTACGCGGGCCCCTCACTGTTGTGGCCTCTCCCGCTGCGGAGCACAGGCTCCGGACGCGCAGGCTCAGCGGCCATGGCTCACGGGCCCAGCCGCTCCGCGGCATGTGGGATCTTCCCGGAATGGGGCACGAACCCGTGTCCCCTGCATCGGCAGGCGGACTCTCAACCACTGCGCCACCAGGGAAGCCCTATTTAATATTTTTTTTCCATTTTAATAATTGAAGCAAAATTCATGAGGACTGAATAGGGTAAACTCAGAGTTCCAAAACTTTGGGGCTTTATATATCTCATCATCCATGGAGTTATGCTTTAGGGGGTGCCATTCGTTTGGAAAATAAAATAATTAGAGTGGGCAACTGGGGAACAAGGAGACCATGCATGAATGTTCCACAACTACATACCAACACAAAGGTGTTGGCTATAGTTATGTGTTAGAATCATCTGAGAACATAATAGGAGATGTCCTGACCCTTACCTGGAAGGTTCTGAGCAGGAAGCCTAGGCTGGGAGGCTTCTAGACCCAGCATTTTAAAAAAATCTCCCCCCAGTGATTCGGATGCACACCAGAATTTGAGAACCACTGTGCTAGCAGATTTCATTGCTTTGTTTCCCCAGAACTTGGCATCCTCCAAGCCAGCAGCTGGTCCAGTTCGCTCTAGATCTCCTCCAGCTTCTCTTAATCCTGTGCCAGGTGTGTGCCAGTTCACCCTCTGCCCAGTCTGTATTCCATCCGCCCTGGGCAAATACCTTGGTTGGTCCAGTTTCCTTGCCTGGGAAGGTGAACTGAACCTTTTTCTTCCTAAAGGGCTTGAGCCAATAGCAGACCTGCCTGCATTGGGCTGTTGTAGTTTTCCACTGAGTTTTATCACAGCCTTCGGGAGTCCTAAGAGGACCCCAGGGAAGCCCCTGCATTCCAGACATATTCCTCGTCATCTCTGTTGTGCGGCTGCAGCCCGATTTTCTCTGGAGAGTCAGGATCAATCACCCCAAACAGTAGAGCGACCTCTTTGCCTGTTGATTCACTGGAGTGAAGAGGCAACGTGTCCAGATGGCCGTCCCAGCTTCCTCTTCAGTGGACCCCGTGCTGTGTCCCCTGTGGGAGATCCCCACCCCCTTGGGGACAGAGACCTCTTCACCAGCAGAGCTCGGAGCTGTGGAAGCGGGAAGCCAAATGCTGGCTGTGGATCAGCAGGGCTAACAGTGAGAGGGGCCACTCCCATCCCTGCCCTGTGGTCCCCTGCCTGCAGATCCTTAGAAACAGCAGCGTATGTGGGTCACTGATTTAGAGCACACATGGCCCTAGCCCTGAGAGGTGTTGCCACCCAGTTGATGGCATACATAACTGATGATGTCCTCAAAAGGACATCAACTGTTCTATAAAGGCTCTGCCTTAGAATAATAGGGAGCATGATAAGAGAAACGAACTCTATGATCCTAAGCCCATTGCAGTCCTCATCGCTGTAAAAGAAGTTCCTTGGTCAGAAGCAATGCTATGTGAATAAAGGTGAATAAGACACTCTGTAAGTCCCCACGGGATGGTTTTAGCAGAAGAATTGTGGGCAGGCAGGCACACCATATGCAGAATAAGTGTCTAGTTCAGAAAGAACATATGACGGCAGTGGCACAGTGAAGCCTAGTTTTTATACATTCTCTTGGAAAAAAAATTTAAATACAAAATGTAGAGCGTAAAAGGGGAAAATCTCAGTTTACTCCCATCCCTTACTTTTCCCCTTCCTCGTCCAAGCACAATCCCAATACCCTCACCAGAGCTTCTGACTATCCATCTTTGCTCTTGCATTCTCTCTTCAGTTTCCTGTGCATATATATATATATATATATATATATATATATATATATATAT